>NC_056743.1:1718332325-1718464825 GCF_019279795.1 Protopterus annectens | reverse complement strand
GCAAGCTGTGGTTAAGGTATACTTTTGCACATTATAAACATCCCTGCCTTTATCGGGATTGAAACCTTGAATGCACAGATACTATGCAGATGCTGTAACCATTACACTGTTGACATTAACGTTGCTTCCACCTATTTCCTATTTAGATGATTTCTATGTGTAAGCTGGGCTAAGCAAAGGGCGGAGGCCTCCAAACTCACTGAGCTTCACGTACTCTTGAAATAACATATAACAAATGTACTATGAGACAATACATTGCATTTCTAACTACATTAGGCATAGGCCCTCACTGACACACTTCAAGGGAAACCTTGTTGTGTGAATGGGTAACAGAATATACACCCCTGGGATCATGTGTCCCAGAACCCTACAGCCAGGGGGTGGGGGAGCCTGTCCAGTTTGATAGCTGCGAGACCTGTTGGGGGAATTGAATGGTGTTGAATTGTCACATTAACATGCCCTCTTTAGATCACTAAGTGCCCCTATCACCCTCCACAACCCCAGTCTTCAACAGCTTCCAGCAACTCTGCCTGGAATTGCTTCATTGGCTATGCTTGACAAAGGCTCAGTTACTACATCAATGATCCGGGGAAAGACAACACACTGTAGCTATACTTTTAATTGCCCTTGGGCAGATAGGTAGTTGTCTATCTGTGAACCTCTAATGGGCAGGCCATCACAGCCATAATATGTGAATAAACAGACCTTCAGATCACAATATACAGTGAGAAATCACCATGTAGTCAGGAAACAGTTAGGTACAGCAAGAACATACAGAACACTGACACTTAGTCACTCCAAAAGCCTATCTTGGAAGCTAGACTTGTATAAGTTTAAGGCTTTCTATTGCTTACCAGTAGGTTAACTACAGGAGAGATGAAAAACCAGCACAGATGGGGAACATGCATGCAACTATACCATACCGGCCTATGTATCAGCCTTAGGCTTTGGAATACTGGCCAAGGCTATTGGTGCCACCATGGTACCTTATTTAGGAGAGTCTTGAAGGTGAATACCAGCTCCATAAACAGCACAATAGCAGATTCAATGAGAGTTATGCTACTCAACACCAGGGGTTGTGATCACATGCATGCACTCACAGCACTCCTCAGAATGGACAACATCAACATCTGTGCAGTAACTGAGATCTGTCTTAAGGCTCCTGAGAGCACACCAGCACTACTAGACTGCAACCCATACCACACATTTCAGCCACAGAACATGGACTGACAGACATGAAGGGGCTGTATCCATATTCATCAGGGATACCTACACCTCCAGGTTAGTGGGGCAGCATGATACCTCTGAGATCATCCATGTGCAGCTAACATCAGCCACAACTGCAATGTAAACTGTGGCCTGCTACGGATCACCCTCCATGACCCAGAACTACCACTCCACCTGCCTGGAGACAGTGGAGAACATGACAGTCCTAACACACACCCTGGCATTGGTCAATGTCAACTACCATACCATTAACTGGGAAACTTACTCCGGTACTCACTTCCAGGCCCAGCGCTTCCTAGAATTTATCACCTTATATGCCCTGTATCAGGTGGTAACCCCCCTAACATGGGTTGGAAACTACTAGAAGTGGTCATCACCAACATGGGCAACAGGTGCACCACAGCGGAGGTTAACTGGCCACTGGTTAGATCTGGCCATGAACTATTCACTGTTTCCACACCCAAGCATCTCCCCCACCCACGGATACCACATTGTATATCTTTCCTACAGCTACATTTACACTACTAGTGACAGGGGTGGGGGGGTTTCACAGCCCACACGCTAAGGGGAAACACTGCTCAAAATACAGACAGATTTACAAATGCAGTCTATAAGCACCTACATGGATGTATGGATCATGCCATCACTGATAAACCAAGACTCACTCCTCCTAGACAAGGACACCGGTCTGGTGGATCTCTGCAATAAACAGGCAATATTACAGAAGTAGGACAGTGTTCCAGACAAACAGAAAATCCCATGAAGGGCAGACATTCATAACCACTATTAGTATGATACGTAGGTCCCTCATGACATCATCCAAGGCTAACATCAGCAGGAGAATACGCAAGGATTCAAAAGATAAGCACAAAGCCTTCTTTGGCTATGTCAAGGATCTACGTGGTGACACACAGATTTGCACTGTGCTGGTGAAATATAACACAAAATATGCTGACCCTACTGATATCGCCAACATCCTTGCAGATACATTCAATGCATACTTCACCCCTAAAGAGCCCACAACACTACCCGAAAGATACAGTATCCCACACATCAGTGACACACAGGTGGAAATGGCCCTCTCTAACAGCAGAACACAGCATCAATGGAGGCAGATGTTGTCACAGACTGCATCTTGCAAACTGTACAAGACAACCTGCCCCCACCTAATTAAGCTTTCCTACCTTAACCTCTCCAGAGGCTACATGCCCATACAATGGCACGTGGCAATGGTTATTCCACTCCATCAAGGTGGAATCACAACTGACCATTGTAACTACCACCCCATAAGCCTGACTAGCCTGGTCTGCAATGGTATGGTTCACATCCTCATGGCACTCATTAACAAAGACATTGGTAACCTCTGAACACGTGACCCAACCCAGGTCAGCTTGGTTGAGCGCAGTTCATGCCTACTGAACCTGTTTGACATCTTACATACAGTCACCAAGACATTAGATGATGGGGGAGGTGGTTCACACATACTACCTGGACCTTGCCAAGGGTTTTGACACCATGCCGCACTCAGGTGTTATTGATAAACACACCGGCCTCTACATACACCCATACATCACAGGTTGGGTTGCCAACAGGCTTACACACAGAACCCACATGGTATGACTAGCATTCTCCAGGTCCAACTCTTGACTAGTCATGACTGGTCTCCCACAGGACTCAGTCCTGGGAGCCCTACTGTTTGGCATATATGTCTCAGAGGTACAGGCAAACACAGGTGGACTACAGCAGACCATGTTTGGCAATGACTGCGAACTGGGAGCCATGACTGATAGTCCAGCTGACACAGACATCCCTCAAGGGGCCTCACAGAGAATGTCACAGGGTGCCAACGTCATGTCCTCCAGCCAAGTGCCACTAACTGCATGGTCATTCCATTTTGGAATTGGTACCCACATATTAACACATAAGTGGCAGCCACTTTAATACGGACGAGGTAATGGGGTATCTGGGGACTAAGGTAGATAGTGATCTCCCCTTTGACAATCATATCTCCACAGTAGTTAGGACATCCTTCTATGTAGGCCATCTGATTACTAAAGGATTCCCATCTAGACATTCTGGGGTTATAGTGCCCTTTACTCATCACTCATCAGTCCCATCATACGGTGTAATAACCCATGTGGGATGTACCTCAGAAGACACTTCCAACAGCTGGGAGGTCCACAAATGTACCTCGCCAAGGGGAATACTGGCCTCCAACATATGGCCTATGCAGCCAGAATGAATAAACTCCTGCTTTACTCAGTGGCATCTCGTTTACCCAGAGATGATCTCCACTGGCCAACACAGCCATGTCAAACTCAGGCTTAATGGATATGCTCCACCTATGGGAATCCATGTCACAGTGAGCCACACACTGTAGTGAGCTGAACCTTGCCACAACAATAACGGGAAGATGCTGGAGGGACAGCTTCCTGTCACAGACACTCCCCATACTTTGGAACAACATCCCTAACTACATTATACAGAGCTCTCTACTAACACTCGGCAAGAGAAACCTTGTAGAGTGGATGGGGAACAGTAGATGCACCCCAAGGATCCCGTCATAGGCTCTGCTCCACAGAGGGACAGTTAATGAATCAATGAGGTGGCAAAAACTGACACATTTTGGCTGGGCTTATTAATGGCCTCTGGCAATTGGCCAAGTACCTACCTATGAATCTATACATACAGTATCTGCATATGCTGATAGCTTAATTTACTGTGCAGGTGTTGACTTACCTTGTGCCAATGGCAGTTGTGTGTGCAATAGTTGAGGGCTGCCTATGTTGGATACACACAGTAGACTGCCTATACATGACAATTTACAGGTAGTCTTGTGTGTGTGCCATCTATTTTTACTGTGTGTGCTGGTGGAGAAAGGTGTCAGTCCCTAGGTGCCTACACTGTCAGTGTGTACTATACGTTCCCTCTTTGCCAAGGCATGGGAATACTGAGCACGCCTCCATCTGCCTACTGGGGCTGGCTCAGGGTGTTCATGGTCTGAGTACCCCTGTGCCTGTGGGGCCCTTGGCAATGGTGGTGGGCTGTGAGGGCCTTCACCATTCTGTCCCTGCTACACCTGTTTCCGCAGGACCATATTGTGTAGCATGACACACACTATGAAGATGTGGGCACATGTGCCTGGAGAGTACTGCAAGGCTCCACCAGATATGTCCAAGCAATGGAACCATGATTTCAGCATCCCAAACACATGCTCTATGATGATTCTGGTTTGTGTGTGTGCCTCATTATGGCATTCCTGCATGGGTGTGTGTGCATTTCTGATGGGAGTCATCATCCACAGTTTCAGTGCATAGCCAGCATCCCCCACCAAGTGGCCATTTTGGATGTCCCCCCTAGCAAATAACCGATACAGCTGTGAGGCATGCCAGATGGAGTTGTGATAGCTTCCAGGGCTGCCAGCACACACATCCATGATAATGCCCTGGGCATTGCACATGACCTGGCAGTTGATGGAGGGGTATCCCTTGTGGTTTATGTAGCGCTTACCCTGCTCACCAGGTGGTGACTTGATGTGTATGTGCGTGCAGTCTGTTGCACCCAGTACCTCTGGGTATTCTGCCACACAGTGGAAGAGACGCATATTGCTGGCCAACTCCTCCTGCGTTCGGGGGAAGTATATGTGCTCATTGGCATGTCGTAACATGGCATCCAGGAACTGGTGTAGTACCCTGGATGCTGATGCCTGTGAGATCCCCATGATATCCCCAGTTGGTCTTTGAAAGGTACCTGTAGCTAGTATTCTCAGGCTTACACATATCTTCGTATCTACTGGGATGGGTTCCCCTCTGTTTGTTCTGGCTATGAGGCGTGGCCAGCACAGCTCCCCAAGTTGCTGTAAGATGTCCCTGTCCACCCTGTAATGCTCTACTATCTCCAGATCATGTAGCCCCTGGTAGGTTACCCTGGGTCTAAACACTCTCCTCCTCCTCTGGTGTCTGAGGTGGTCGTGTGCATCATCCTCCACACCACCTTCAGTCTCCAACACATGCTGGTGGATCAAAGCTATGGCAGCCCCTAACATGTACATAATAAAAGTTCCCTGTCTGTATACACCACTGGTGCAGAATCTATGGGAATACACAAATGTGTGTGAGGTGCTTTCACACTGTATAGTATTGTGCTATGGATGCTGCTGATGTCATTGGGTGTGCATGAGCTATTCCAGCTGCAGTGTGTCTTAATTATGGGTTTTGCAATGAGTACTGCAAGTGTGGAGACTTTACTGTGGAGATCTACTTGCCTGCCTTGATTAATCTGTTGCCCTTTAATTCACTTTTAAACCTGGATCCCCTCCCATTGTCAGGCATGCATCCACCTGCTGTCTTTTTTGTTTTGTACTTTCCCTACCCAGTCATGGTAAAATGTGCCTTGTAGCTGATATACTGCAAATCAGCTTTGTTCTGCTTTGACACTTTACTGTTTTCTTTGTAGTACAGCCCCTCCTCTCTCCTGTTCTTCAGGTAGCTGCTTGCAGCCTTGTTAGCTGTTGCCAATGGCCCACTGTAGGCTTCTGGGTGTTAATTAGTTATTTGTACTCCAATTTCACTGCTGCAACATTTCCTTATTTCTTTCCTATAGCCTTCCTGTTTCAGCTGCAGAGCCTGCCGCACATACCCATTTACCGGGTTTACGCGCGTTTTCATCTCCATTCGCATGCATACTCGGTTACCTTGTGTACTCTCAGCTAAGCATAGCTATGGACAATTCAACACAACCCTATCCTGCAGCTTTGCCTAGCTAGGGGCAGACTGGTTTAGCAATGCTCCAAAGTGCTTACAGCAATGGCGACACACCCCTCTCTTGATGCCATCTTTATCTCAAGGGCACTCCTTGGTGTTATAACACTATGCTGTGAGGTGCATCCTTACACCAGCGGGGAATCTGCAATTCATTATTACTCCTCTCATTTGCATGGCATTGCCTACTAATTCCTAGCTACTGCGCATAACACTGTCACTGCCCCTTAGCAACCCTTGCACCATAAGTATGGTGTAGCATGCCTGCCATTGACTATTATGGGGAAATCGTGATATGTGTTTCATTGCGGTTTTATTCTATATTTTTATATATTCCTTGCAATCCCCTTTGTGCACCGCTTCCCTGTGCTTCCATGTCACAATAGTGGGACTATATATATTAAATGTTAATTTTATATTTTGTACATTTTTTATGCCAATGGCTATATATTTAGCCATTGGCATATATTAACAATATAATACATGTGTTTGGTCGGCTGTCATGGCTCCGATTTTATGTTTGCAAAAATGTAAACCATTTTCTACGGTTTACATTTCTGCTTGCTTATACTACACCTGCACCACTTCCTGAATCGCTACATACCTTCATTTGCATGCTACACTGCTGCACATGGGGTAATTAGCATACAAGGCTCGGGAGTTGTGTGGGTGTAGCGTATGCAGGTAGAGCACGTGGAAACAGCTCGTACCTGAATCACTCGGTGGCCATATTTGGTGTTAGAACACCAACACTACTTCTGCTCATCCCCATGGGTCAGCTTATAAAATCAGACTTAGACAACATTGACAACCACCATCTACCATAGCACCATCAGATCAAATGTTAACAAGAATAGCCAGTAAAGGGAAACAGTTATATCACAAACACAAACATAGAACTAGCACAAAGCATGTAGGAAAACTAAAATGATTTACTAATAAAAGTGCTCCACTAAAAACTAAAACCCTAAAGAAGATCAGTCAGTTACACAGTTTCCCATTGTTAATGAATGGAGAAAAATTATTGGTGGACCTCACCTCTAAAACAAAACACAGAAGAAGAAGCAGACTCTGACTCTTCCAATGATTTTGATGCACCAAATACATTAATGCACTCGATCCTGAAGCCGCTCAGGATAGTGAGGCCAAACCATCCATAAGAGTAATACACCAGTGGACTACAGTGGATTTCCAAACCACTGTAGTCTCCCGCTCCATTTTGAACACTTCCACTAAATATGCCAAAATGTTAGAAGGACATGTACAGTTATAAAATCCAGCTATTAAAAACCTGACAACAGTTCTGAAAGCCTCAACACCCCCAACATCTAAAGAAAAATATGGAAGACAGCCAGTATAGGCAATAACATTCCAAAGCATGCAGACAATGGATTTCTTGCTGCTAGAAATAACTTATTAAAAGCTATTACTACTGCATGCCCCCCAACATCTAAATGGGTAAGGCCATTGTACTGAAAAAAAAAATCTTTTGATGCATACCTGCAGTGCATGATGTGTCTGAAGCCTTTTCTGAACATCCAAAACCAATGGTTGCTACCAGTGAACTATCAGCTGCTTTTGTAGAAGTTTTGTTACCTCTAATTCAAGAACAGATTACAAAGCTTTGTTTAACTTGACCAAGTTTAGGAATTCATGAAACTGGTAACTGAGCATAATATGTAACAGGGAAGAAAAAGAACAGAAAGAAAGGTTAGTAAACATTTAGCTCCAACAGCTCGATACTCACGGGGACATGGAAGAGAAATAAGGAATTGTGGTGGAAGAAGTAGATTTAGGTTCTTCCAACCACAAGTCTGGGATATTATCAACAAAATTACTATCCCCCTATGTCACCACAATCATCACAAGGTGAGCTCCATTTTATCTCATTGTTTTAATTGTGGCCAGCCAGGACATTGGTGAAATGAATGCCCTCTTTCTCTCCAACAGACAAATTCAGCAAATGTCCAAACACCACAGTAAACAGAAAGACATCCTCCCATCTAGAGTACTGCCTGGTAGCTACCAGTGTGGGAGCAAATTTATTAGGATGGCCATGAACAGGAACCACAGCTATTTCCCTTGGTACCAGTTGACCAAGAAGGCCCCTTTGTCAACATTACAGTACATAACTCATCTCTCCCTTTTCTTGTCAACACAAGAGCAACCAGATCTATGATTACGTCAGTAAATGCTGAAAATCTCCCACTTTCTACCAAGACAGTGGAGTGGGAGTGGCTGGAATTCCTTTAGACTTATCATCGTCATCATCATCATCAGCTCCCTTTTCCCCATTTTCTACAAGGGGTAGGGGTGTCATGTCAATGCCACTCCTAACTTAGGCACTCGTGTCTGACTGTTTCAGGTCTCTCTCACAATCCATCCACCTGTTTACTGGATGCCCTTGTTTCCTCTTGCCTTCTTCCTGTCTGTCCGTCCCAAATCTTCTTCACCAGATAGTCTTCTGCTTTTCTGCACATGTGCCCAAACCATTGTAATCTGTTCTCTTTGACCTTTTCTGCTACTAGAGCTACTTTGATTCTGCTACCCTCATTTCTTTGTCTGTCCCACAGTGTGCATCCTACCACCCACCTCAGGCACTTATTTCCATCTCCTCTAGTTTCCTTAACTGCTCTGCTTGCACTGCCCAGGTTTCTGTACCATACAGTCATACTGCGTGCACCACTGTTTTGTACACCTTACTTTTCAGCATCTTTGGCATTCTTCTGTGATACACTACACCTGACACTCCTGTTCCTATACAAATTGGTCCACTGGAAAAAAAACAAAACAAAATAACACACTTTTATTGTGTGAAATACTGCCCCTTTAAGTCTTTTAGGTAAAGATTTATTATGTAAATTGAGATGTACTGTTTATTATACCCCAGATAGCATTTTTCCTGACGTTCCAAATGAACCTATAGGATTGTATTCATCTAATATTTGTGCAGACGAGGATACAGCTTTGCTCTTTTAACATTAAAACAAAATTCGCATACTGTTGATTTGGAGGGATTAGACGTAATCCCTCCACAGCTCTGGACTACGTATGAAAATGAGGTAGGGCTCATAAACTACACAGAACCTGAGCAAAGAATCTTGAAACTGTCTGCCTATGGTAGTTCAATATCCTTTTGTCAGCTGAACAGAAAAAGGAATTTAACTTGTCATTTTTGCATTACTCCAACAAGGAACAATAGCATAGACTTGAAGTTCATGTAGCATGCTTATTTTACCTGCCAAGACACCTATCTTGCCAGTCAAGAAGCTAGGAAAAAAAACACTTATAGATTTGTACAAGATTTATGAGCAGTTAACACATTAGCAATACCAACTTTTCCAGTATTTCCTAACCCTGCATGATACTTCTACTTCATCAAATGCCACTACCTTCTCAGTGATAAAAATCTCTTCTGCTTTCTTTTCTATTCCTATACACACAGATAGCCAGTATCTGTTGCATTTATATATAGAGGGCAACAAATACACTTGGGTTCACTATGAAATCTCGAAATACTGAAATCCCGAATTTCAGTATTTCGAAATTACATAGCCGAAGCCTTCAAATCCCGAAAATCCATAAACGCGAAACTCAAAATCCTGAACCTACACTACACACAGAGCACACAAATAAACATACACACAACTTCCCCCCCACAAGCACACAGACAAACCTAGACCCCCACACCCCCCTACTTATATATACTAACTAAGATCGCACAATCAGACACACAAAGGTAACTCACACCCACACATTTCACAGTCCCTCGCACACACACATCGCAGTCACAACACACACTGGCATACACTAAAGCCCTTAACCAACACACTTACACATACACGCATACCAGAACTAACATTCACACACCGCAGCACCAGAAGCACTAATTCAAAATCTCCGTACTTCGGGATTTTGAATTTCACGCTTCTGGTGTTTTGGGATTTCAAGTCTTCGGTGTTATAATTTCAAAATACTGAAATTTGGGATTTCAGTATTTCGAAATTATGAACAGAAACCATACACTTAGACTAAATTAGCGCAAGGATATGTTGAATCACATACCCTTTTTCTTTAGGGAAACGAAGAAACAATTATACAAGATTGAATTTCCAAGCAGTTTTATACTAATTCAGTACATAGATCATTTACTTTTAGCTTCCAGATCTATTCATGGCTGTAAACAGTATACTATCTTTCTTTTAACCAACAAAGTAGAATTAGGGTTTAAAGTCAATAAGGACAAACTACAGTTATGGAAATCTCAAGTTCAGTATTTAGGATATCTTATTTCCGAAGGTTCTAGACAAATGTTGCCTTTACACATTGCTGCAATACAAGCTTTACCATGCAGCACTACATTAAAATGGTTGCAGTCTTTCCTAGAACTGATTGTTTATTGTTGGCAATAGATGTATAACTTTGCAGAAGTAGTAAAACCATTACTAAAATTACTAATGAAAGATACCCCTGAGTATTTACCTTGACAGGACTGCCATGAACAAACTTTTATTCAATTAAAAACCCTACTTTCAAACCCTCATACACTTGGGCTACCAAACATTTCCAAAATATTCTTCTTGTTTTGTTGTGAAAGTAATAACATTAGGATTATTAGCACAACATAGAAATGCTAGTTTCCAACCTGTTGTTTATTTTAGCACAACTCTTGATCTTGTAGCAGCAGCCCCCCCCCCCCCCCCCACCTTAGGGTGGTGGCTGTGATGGCGTGCTTGGTAGAAATTGCAGCTACTCTGGCTCTCGGGCACAAGACCTATCTAGCAGTTCTGCATTCTGTAGAGGCATCATTACTAAATACTAAGACATGATATTTATCTGCAGCAACACACAAATTCAGACATATAGTTCTATATGCTTTCATCTAGTTATATTGTTATCCTGCATGCTGAATGATTCTAAGCAGCTGTATGTATTGGCAGCCATGCAGACATATTGATGTAATTCATAAGACAAAGTCCTGAACCTCATGGGTCCATTAGGAATAAAGTAAACAATACATTGGGAAAAGGGCCTAAAATTAGCGACATTTTTTAAATATTGGTACTGTTAACTTTCAACTTATCAAAAAATGTCCAGTTTTAAGAAGGTTAAAGCAAAATCTTGAGACAAATTATTTACTTACTGATTTATTTATTGACATTTAATTACTGGGAAAGACCAACTGAGTAGGAGCCCATTTTCAGCTGAGGCCTGGGGAGAAAACCTCCAAAGTACTACAAAACATTTTAAGAATAATAATTTTACAATCTTAAAAATAACACAAAAATCATCCACTGTTTAAATAATTATACCAAAATAGAGATAGTATGAAAACAGTGGTTAAGAATTAGGGGTGTCTCTAAAAACAGGGACAGTTTAGAGGTACTTCTGCAGTATCTAAGAGTTGTTGTAAATCTGATATCATAGTGCTCTGACTATAGGAACCGATGCAACATACCCTATTAGAATGCAGACCACATGCATAAAAGATTCCTAGGCTCCTAATCCCTTCAGTACCATACTTCCTCCTTCCTCTACATCTATACCTACTGTTAAAGTTTCTGGCATGCCAAATTACCCTAGGTTGCTTGTGGACGAAATTTTGGTGATCTTTTAAATTAATTTTCACCAATGGATGTAAGTGCCTACCCAACAGTTGCTTGCTGTGCATTCCTGCAAGCATCAGTATTTGCTTCAACATGTTCTCCCAGTATTACACCTTTGCAACATTTTTCATGAAACTGGTTCTTTTTGTAGATGTGGCTTCAGCCCAAAACAATGTTTTTTACCTCCTCCTTACTGCCCGCTTAATACATACAAGTATTACCCATCTGTCTCCTCCTGTTGTTTCCCCCTTAACATTTACATACCCATCTCTGCAGTCTGTACAGCTAAGGAGACGGCGAGTACAGGGAAGCAGCTTGAATCTTTTGTTTCAGGCCAGTGGGTTCCCTGAGCCCAAGAGGTTCAAAAAGTATATGGATGAGTTGAAGGATTTGAAATCTTCCCTGGAACTGAATTAAACATAATTTCAGAGGAAGATACTTCTTCTTATCTCCTGTGGAGAAGTCATAATTCAAGGAGTTTCTGTGTCTTAACGGAAGAAAGTGAGGAATGGCCCTCTGACACATTCTCCTCAAAGGTGACTGCAAAGGCTTACAGGGTAGTGGATCAGTTCTCCTGGTTGACATCCACCACCCGTAGTGGGCTTCCTAAAAAATGCAACTGACCCTGTGGTTTTAGTCCTTGCGAGACACTGTGGCTTCAGTCCCCAGCAAGGTCAGCCATGTGTTTTGTACCCCTTTCCTCTGTAACTGCTTTTTTATAGGCTGGCACTCCTAAGCCCAGAATTACTGTTGCTACAGTGACCCTTAAGAAAAACCCACATTTCAAAACCAGCTATTCAACCCCTGATAAGTAATCCACTGCTCTAGAGCAGTTGGGAACGCATTTCTTTCACCTTTTCCTTAAGGAAGAAGAACTACCTAACATACATGTTGTATTTTTTAGAATTGTTGAATAAAACTCAACATGCTATAGAAATAATATCTTGACAGTACCCTACATCCTGCTACTCACATTTAAAGTACTAAACAGCAGTTTATATCCCTTCCCCATGAGTAAACATCACCCCAGATCCTCACCATACTCATTAAAACAGCAGGATGACAAAATACTGTATATTCTCTACCCTACAGTCTCACCATTGAAGAAACAAGTTTCTCAAAAATTATCCTTGCCAACTGGCCCCATCTCATATAAAACCTCAGCAGTATAACCATATAAAGAGTTTAGGGTAAACAAAAATCTAGACAGAAATTTACCTGCATAAAAGATGAATACTAAGGATACCTAAACATACCTCTCAACTGTACAGATTTTAGCAGAATGTCCAGATTTGTGCCTCACATATCTGGTCAGTTTTTCATAAAACAGTTTTTTTCTCAAATTAGTGGTAAATCATTAAAAGTGACGTTAGAAAATAATGACAGAGAATTGAGTTTCAGACTTCCTACCCTTCAGAAAATTAATGCTAATGCAAAACCTGTTATTCTATCAACTTTCTAAGTTTCAAAACAAAAATGAAAATGAACTGGGAACTGACGGCACCACAGCCCTTTAATTAAAATAAACAGATATACAAAAATAAAATAAATCAGAGCAACACTGGCAAACAAATCAGATTAAGCGGTTTTCATCTAGTTTAATAACTAGACTTCTTCAGATAATTGTTACAAAGTCAGGTTCTTCTTAAATACTCCCTCTCCTTCCCTCTTGCTTAATTGGATAATAGATACTAAAAGTCACTAGTCATTAAGTACAGACATAAATAACAATTCACTGTTGTGAAAACTGGTCATTGTAAAAATTGAAGTTTATTAAAAAATGGTTAAGAAATAGTTAAAAATAGTTGAAAAATATTGTGCATAGTTAGTAGTCAGTTTCAACACAACATGTAACATTTAGGGTTCATCCTTCTGGATATACTATCCAGTGAGGTGGAATATTTTAGTAGTCTTAAAGACAAGAGAAACTAGTAAACCCTTAAATTAACACCTCAGGTGTGAATATATAAATCTTATTTTTGTGTGTGTATTTTATGTGTGTATTTCCTACCCATTACCACATGGTGTCCTCAGATTTTTCTTATATATTTCTCGCTTACCCCCCCAGTTGATTTCCTGTCCTTGCCTATTTAAGTGGTACAGTGTGAAATATTTTCTGCTTAAAAACCTCAGCTTTGGCCGGCTAAGGACTTGCTGTATTCAACTGGACGTATAAGAGAATTTAAGTACCTTTATCTGCTCTTTTTTTTTTCAAAAAAATACAGAATTGAAATTGATTTTAACTGTGTGGAAGGAATATTAACTGAACTGGAAGTTTTGACTCTGCTCTTCAGTTAGTCCCACCCACCCTCCTTGTTTTTGTTTTGGTGTTAATCTTAGTAGCCTTGAAACTGCCCGCCCCTCTTGTAAATTTGTGTTTGGATACTCCTTCTGGGCCCATCTCATCTGCTCACTCAACTGAGTGCAGTGAGATCATATTCTGATTTCAGGCACTCCTACTGTGCACAAAGAGAGCATCTGGGAAACAGAAAAAAAAAAAAAAAAAATTAAGCTCGTTTCCTGCCTTTCCTGTTAAGTGGTATAGACTATTTGTAGGCTTCTGAGCCCCCAAGCCCTTCTGTGTTGGAGGGAAGCCTTCTAGCTTAGTTTTTTTTTTCTTATAACTAGTCAGTTTTCTAGTTTCAGCACTCAAATCTGTTTCTTTGATCTCAGCACTTATTCAGAAAAAAAAATTCATCTGCTTTTACTGTACTTGTGTTTCTACCTACTTTTTTTACTTTTGCATCATCTTTAAAGTACTCAATTGTATTTATTACTGCTTGGTGTAACTCATTCTAAGCCTTTTGGTTTAAACACCTGGGCTTCGGACCAGTTGTTTTGCACTGAGAGGGTTTGTGGTCTGCACTGTAGTGGCAGAACAGGTAGCTTACATCCTTCTAGGTTGGGAACTGCTGATTTGAGGGATCAGTGTCGGTTATTCTAAAAGTGTATTAATTCTGGTTTAAGCACTTGGGCTTTCAGGCCAGTTATTTTACATTAAGAGGGTTCGTGGTGTGCACTCTTGTGGGAAGAGAGCCTGGACTCTGCCCTTCTGAGCTGGGAATTTCTGGTTAAAGGCTTATAGTGCATGCATATCTGAACTGCTTCTTACTGAAGTTGGTGCGCCTTGTTTGCTGTGGCATAGACTGGATTCGGGCCTGCTGGATCTAGCTTTGTTTGTGTAACTTGAGCACTAATCCAGGCATTCTCTAAAGTATTCAATTGTATTTATCACTGCTTGGTAGTAACTTGATTAAAGTGTAGCTATCATTCTAAGTCTTTTGGATTAAGCACTTGGGCTTCAGACCAGTTGTTATACATTAGGAAGGTTTGTGGCATGCACTGTCATGGCAGGACAGGTAGCTTTCATCCTTCTAAGTTGGGAACTGCTGATTGAGAGCCCAGTGTCTGTTATTCTTAAAGTGTATTAGTTCTGGTTTAAGCACTTGGGCTTCAGGCCAGTTATTTTACATTAAGAAGATTTGTGGTCTGCACTCTTGTGGGAGAAGAGGCTGGACTCTGCCCTTCTGAGCTGGGAATTTCTGGTTAAAGGTTTATAGTGCCTGAATATTTGAACTGTATCTTACTGAAATTTGTACACCTTGTTTGCTGTAGTATAGACTAGATCCAGGCCTGCTGAATCTAGCTTTGTTTGTATGCTTGTTGTTTGTTTGCTTGTTATTTCCCTGGAACACTAATTCCACCTAATACACGGCTTCTCAGCGCTTCTGTGGATCACTAGTGATATCTGCATTGCTTACTGTACTTATTTCCTTGTTTCACTTGAAAGAAAGTTACTGTTTGTCGTTTTTGCATTTAAATTACCTGTAACACATTGCACTTAAGTTACCTGGCACTTGCTCACTAAAGCAATTATATAAGTCAGTACTAAAAATTAAAAGCACTACACCCTCACTCCCCACTGGCCCTGGTTTTCAATTATTAAGGAATTCCCAATATTATTCTAGTGTGTCCAAAGGTGAGTTGTCAATCTACTCTCCGGTCCAGCTGGTGAATCTGGGAATCTTGAGGCAATGTTACAACTGCCTCATGTACACAGACAACCCTCTCCTCCTCCCAACAAATTCCAACACATGTGAGAGATGCAACCATATAGCCAAACTGGAGGCTAAGCTCTCTCAACTCAGTACTGGCATAACCAGTCAGGAGGAGAAGGAAACCACACTCACTACAATTCCAGTCTCACATAGACCTACCACGACAGCAAACCAAACACATAATCACACAAAAACATACTTGGAGGCTCTAAATAAAAATCTGCCGAAGCAGCAGAGACCTCCAAAGCAGACACCCAAGCAGCCGCTACCCCAAAACAAAACACGTGCAACACATATCTCACAAAGCCAGTGTGCCGAACAGTCACAGCCCTTAAGACTAAACAACACACCTGATACACTTGTAATAGGTGACTCTATCGTCAGGCACACTGACGTCCCACTCACCAGGCTGAACAATGAGAGGGTCACGGTGAGCAGGCTGTCAGGCGCTAGGATCCACCACATAACACAAGCACTCAGGTCACTCCAAGGCAAGTACAAATATGACTCAGTCATTGTCCATGCTGGTGTGAATGATCTGAGACGTACCTCCCTGGACTACATGAAAAGAGACATAAAGGAGCTCTCTGAGCATGTAGCCCAGGCAGGTATGACCCTGACCTTGAGTAGCATCTTACCCTCACCAAGAATGATGCCACAGTATGAAGACAAGATGATCAATTTCAACAATTGGCTTAAGTACTGGTGTCATTCAAAGGGGATCAATGCCTGTCAGCTTGGGATGATATGCTCGACAAGCCACGATGCTTCGCTAGGGACGCCTTGCACCTGTCACCCCTGGGCCTTGGATATTGGCAAAGGCTCTTGCTACCCCCATAGTGCCTTTTTTAGGCAAGGCTCAAAAGACAAACCCACCTCCATAGGTATCACAAGGGATAAGAAACTAAGAGTAATGCTACTCAACGCCAGAAGTCTAAACCTCAAGATGCATGCACTCGAAACTCTCCTTAGCATGGAGAACATCGATATCTGTGCAGTAACAGAAACCTGGTTCAGGGCTCCCGAGAGCACCCCAGCACTACCAGGTTATACCTCATACCATGCTTTTCAGCCCCAAAACTTGGACCGAACCACGAAAGGAGGGGGAGTATTGATATTCATCAAAGATACCCACACCTCCAGGTTGGTGGCAAAGCACGAAGCATCAGAGACTATCCATGTGCAACTAACAGTGGGTAAAACTGCCTTCCAGTTTATAGCCTGCTACAGACCACCCTCCCAAACCCAGGAACCCCACTCAGCCTTCCTGAGAACACTGGAAAATATGAAGGTCTCTCCAAACACCATTATATTGGGCGACTTCAACTACCCACACATAGACTGGGAGCATTACTGTAGCTCCAACACCCTAGTCCAAAGGTTCCTAGAATTTATAAACTCAAATGCTATGGAACAACTTGTTACCACTCCCACAAGAGGGGAAAACATACTGGACCTGATCATCACCAACATGGGGACTCTATGCTCCAGACCAGAAGTGTATCCCTCACTGGTAAGATCAGACCATAAACTAATCTCACTGGATATTCACATCCCGATCCCACCCCCTGCCTAGAAAACCACAGTGAAAAACTTCTCTAAAGCAAATTTCACACTCCTCAAAACTGAGGTGGAATCCTTCAAAGCCCCCGGGCCTGTGGAAAATACGACCCAGACCACAGAATCCTTTATAAATGCATTCTATGAACACCTTCAGGAATGCATGGATCATGCGATCCCAAATAAAACCAAGACCCAATCCTCCAAAGGCAGATGTCCTGTCTGGTGGACCCCAGCCATAAACAAACTATACAATACAAGGAGGAAGCTACTAAATTATAGAGCAAAATCCCAAAAAGGGAAGGCATCATTGATCAGTATTAGCAAAAAACTATGGGCACAGATAAAATTGTCGAAGGCCAGCTTCGAGAGAAAAATTGCACAGGACACTAAGGATAATCACAAGGCTTTCTTTAGTTATGTTAGGAACCTGGGTGGTAATTCCCAGATATGCTCAGAATGAGTCCAAAATGACAAAAAATACACCGAACCCACAGACATTGCCAACATCCTAGCTGACAGGTTCAGCGCAAACCTCTCCCTGCCCTCCCCACCAAAAGGGCAAATATCTATCCCAGCAGAGTGCTGCCCCCCTGACATCTCAGATGCTCAGGTAAGAGCCGCCCTCTCCAAAGCAAAAAACACAGCATCAATGGGACCAGACGGTGTCCTGGGCTACGTCCTACATGAACTCCAAGAAGAGATAAACCCAAACATAAAACTACTGTTCAATCTCAGCCTTACTACAGGATATGTGCCCAAAGAGTGGCGTACAGCAACAGTGGTCCCTCTCCATAAAGGTGGTGCCTCAACGGATCCTGGAAACTATCGACCCATAAGCCTGACTAGCTTGGTCTGCAAAGCTATGGAAAGGATCATCATGGACCTCATAAATAAATATATTGGGGAACTACAAACACTGGATCCTACCCAATTTGGCTTTGTTAAGGGCAGATCCTGCCTCTTAAACCTGTTTTTTTTCTTTGAAACAGTCACCAAGGCCATTGACGAGGGGAAGGTGGTCCACACAGCCTACCTGGACCTCGCAAAAGCCTTCGATACAATACCCCACTTGGGCATTATAGATAAGCTCACCAGCTTAAATATAAACCCCTATGTCACTAGATGGATTGCAAATTGGCTCAAGGACAGAACCCACATGGTTAGAATTGCTGGAGCCATGTCAGACTCCAAACCAGTTACAAGTGGTGTCCCACAAGGCTCAGTCCTGGGACCTCTCTTGTTTGGTATATATTTCTCGGAGGTAGATGCCAACACGGAAGGACTGTGGCTGACCAAGTTCACAGATGACTGCAAACTGGGCGCCATAATCGACTCTCCAGCCGACACAAGCATCCTCCAAAAGGGCCTCATAGAAACAGACAACTGGTGCCAGAGCCATGGCCTCAAGCTAAATGCCAAAAGGTGTATAGTCATCTCCTTTGGCAAAAACAAAGTGCCCACAAATTACCACATAGGTGGTAATCCATTAAGTACAGAAGAAGTAATTAGGGACCTGGGGACCCAAGTTGATAGCAATCTCTCATTTGACAACCACGTGGCCAAAGTGGTTAGAAAAACATTTTATATAGCCCACCTAATCATGAAGGGATTCACATCTAGATCAGGGGATGTCATCGTGCCTCTTTACTCATCCCTCATCAGGCCCATAATTGAGTACAATGCCCCTTTTGGGATGTACCTTACCAGACACCTGCAGCAACTGGAAAGACCCCAAAAGTACCTCACCAAGAGGATCAAAGGGCTCAAACAGATGCCATATGCTGCCCGGTTAAAGAAACTCCAGCTCTACTCAGTGGCATACAGCCTGTTCAGAGGCGATCTGTGCCTGATGTATAAAGCCATGTCCAACCTGGAATTAATGGACATGCTGCACCTCAGAAAATCCAAATCCCATCGAGCTACGCGCTCGAGAGACTTGAACCTCAGCACTGAAATAAATAGGACATGCTGGAGGGACAGATTCATAACCCAGAGGCTCCCTTCACTCTGGAATAAAATCCCAGTCCAGGTTAGGCAGAGTCCCTCATTGACTCTCTTCAAGAGGAATCTTGATGAGTGGATGGGAGATCGTAGGTTTACCCTGGGTATCACTTCTGTGTCACTGTTAGATAGAGGCACAGTATACTAACGTCGAAAAGGGCATAGCAAAATAAATTTAAAATGAGTGGCGAAAGCCAAACACATTCTGGCTAGGCTTATAAATGCCCTAGGGCAGATAGCCTAGTATGAACCTATGAACCTATGAACCTATTACTGGCCATGCTAACCATATACATGTCTCGCACGACCACTGATAATTAGAAAAAATAGAGAAAAAGAACTGTAGCACACAAGTAAAATAAGTTCCTTAATGGTTTTACAGCTAGTAAAATGGTAATTAATAAGAAATATAATATAATAAAATAATAATGGTTGTGATAATGGTTTGTAATACTAGTAATAGTGATATTACTTTTCAAGTTTTGAAAGTTAGTCTCTAGAGCTGACTACAATTGGAACCTGCCTACAGATCTAATCTGAACTACCTCAAATCCAAACCTTATAGTTCCCTAAACAGTAGAAGTTGCATACAGTTAGTCTAGTGGCACAAAGTCTAAGCCTACCCAACATTATCTAGTTAAATTCTTAAGTCTTAGAAGGCACTGTATGGAACAGGTTTCATTAAGGCTGGGATAGTGGCAATCATCTAGTCGAATTTGCCACATTAATTCCAGCCTCTCTAATAGTAAAGATCTTGGTCCACCTCTTATATCTTTTATAATATGGTCGATAACTCTAAATTTGAAACTGTGCGTGGGGTGTAGCTTAATGTGATTTGCTAGTGCATTTTCAGTTTTCTCCTTTTTGATGTTGTGTAAGTGCTTGTATACCCATTCTCTCAGTTTTCAGTCGCTCTTCCCGATGTAAAAAGCAAAACATAATTGGCATTGGGCTAAGTAGATCACATAGGTAGAGTTACAATTAAACCTACCGGATGTTATGGTATAACGTTGGTCTTTGATGTGGAATGGGCCAATATCCATAAATTTGCAGTAATTACAAGATTCGCACCTAGCCATACCAGGGCATCTAACTAAACCCATGCTGTGAGTTTCAAGCAAATCTTTCACGTTGTTCCCTCTCCTAAATGTAAATAAAGGAGTGGACCTTATTTTTGTACGAAGGCCTAAGTCATTGCTAAGAAGGCTCCAGTTTTTCTTTATTATGGCTAATATTTGCCTACTTTCCAAGCTGAAGGTCAATATAAAACTGATAGGGGATGTAGTTGGTTCTTGGTTTGTTTTGCTAGCCAAATCTCTTGAATCCGCTAGGTTGCTCAAAAATGCCTCCCCTCCTAACAATGGATTGTATATACCATTAGACCTTTTATAAAGGATCTCAGTGGTGATTTCTGAAATAAGTTCCCCTGGGGTAACCTCTTGTGATAAACATATTACCTATTTTTTCACATTCCTTGATGAAATCAAAAGATCAAATTACAATTGTAGTCAGCTCTAGAGACTAACTTTCAAAACTTGAAAAGTAATATCACTATTACTAGTATTGCTTGTTTGTCTTTCGGCTTTTCCTGGTTAGGGTTCGCCACAGTGGAACGCTGGTCCGCTAATGATTGGCAGGAGATTTTCATGAACGCCGAGGTGCCAGCTCAATGTCCAACCTTCAACAAAGGCACGCCCATTTACGCATGTCTTTTGAACGCCACCCAACCGTGGGGAGGACATGCAGACTCCACACAGAAGGCACTCCCCACACTCCAGCCGAGAATCGAACTGGAGAACCTCTTGCTATGAGGCAACAACGCTACCGCTGCACCACCACAGTAGTGATCTATTACTAGTATTACAAACCATTATCACAACCATTATTATTTTATTATATTATATTTCTTATTAATTACCATTTTACTAGCTGTAAAACCATTAAGGAACTTATTTTACTTGTGTGCTACAGTTCTTTTTCTCTATTTTTTCTACTTATCAGTGGTCGTGCGAGACATGTATATGGTTAGCATGGCCAGTAATGTCTAACATTGAACTGGGGTGTAAGCGAGAAATATATAAGAAAAATCTGAGGACACCATGTGGCAATTGGTAGGAAATACACACATAAAATATACACATGAAAATAAGATTTATATATTCACACCTGCGGTGTTAATTTAAGGGCTTACTAGTTTCTCTTGTCTTTAAGACTACTATAATATTCCACCTCACTGGGTAGTATATACAAAAGGAAAAACTCTAAATGTTACATGTTGTGTTGAAACTAGCTATTAACTATGCACAATATTTTTCAACTATTTTTTAACTATTTCTTAACCATTTTTTTAATAACCTTCAGTTTTTACAATGACCAGTTTTCACAACAGTGAATTGTTATTTATGTCTGTACTTAATGACTAGTGACTTTTAGTGTCTATTATCCAATTAAGCAAGAGGGAGTGAGAGGGAGTATTTAAGAAGAACCTGACTTTGTAACAATTTTCTGAAGAAGTCTAGTTATTAAACTAGACAAAAACCGCTTAATCTGATTTGTTTGCCAGTGTTGCTCTGATTTATTTTATTTTTGTATATCTGTTAATTTTAATTAAAGGGCTGTGGTATTGTCTGTTCCTGGTTCGTTTTTGTTTTGAGTACCTTAGTTTGTTGTGCCATTTGTGGTTTTTGAACTTTCTAAGTTTGTTCGAGCAATATTTAAAGTGTCCCTATTTATGGGCCTTTGTCCCACTTTTATTTATGGCTTTGTCCAGATTTCTGGCTCTAACAGGTTGAGAAGTATGTACCTAAACTCTGAATAAATCCTTACAATATCACCTGTAGCCATACAGTTCTCTGCCTATTTACTGTAAATCACTTTTTATACATGTAAATAGTCATTTTCCATAGCCATCTATGAAGACTGAATCTCTTTGTAATTTCAGACGATCATTGTTAAATACTGCATCTCATACTGAATACTATTCTCTACACTGAGGTGAATGCTCTATGCATATTTTTCAATATTCACATAACTGAAACATGTTTCCCATTTTAATATTTTTGTTCAGGTTATTGTTTGATATACTTGCTTTGTAATTCACTGGTTTGAATGCTTTTCACTGAAAGATGTTTAGTGTGAAATATGATGCAATTGTTTTGTACCTCTTTGTGTTATTATATTCCGGTTGTAGCTGAAAAGAATGCCAGGATCATACCACTTAACCAGTTACCAAAGTGTTAAGTACATAAACAAGACTCAAGGCCCAGATATCCATAGTTACCAGCTTACATGGCCTGATAATCAAAATGGTTTAAAATGCAGTAGATTAGGCTGCAAGGATGGCAGGATCCAGAAATGCAGTACACTTGCAGGCTTAGACAGTGCAGGATTAAGTGAACCTTTGGGCCCTTGTTGGTATTCAAGCAGTGCCCCCCCCCCACTTTTATTTTTGGGCCACTTATAAATGTGCAAATTCTTTTGGATTCACCTTCCTGACTTAAGACTACTCGAACTGCTGTAATTATAATCCATAGGTTGGTACTAGGCTATCGGACCTAGGGCCTATACAAGCCTAGCCATAAGAATTCCCTGGCTTTTTCTTCCCACACTATTTACTTCCCTGGACCCCTGTCTAGCAGGGTGACTGATGTGATCCCCGGGGTGAATTTCCTTTCTCCCATCCAATCATCAAGGTTCCTTTTGAAGAGGGCCAAAGAGGCACTCTGCTTGACATGTATGGGCAGTCTATTCCAGAGTCTGGGGAGTCTCTGAGTCAGGAACCTATCCATCCAGCATGTTTTGTTTATTGTGATGACAAGGTTTAGATCCCTGGAGCGTTTGGCTCTGAGGGATTGGAATTTCTTTAAGTGTAGCATGTCCAACAGCTCTGGGTTTGACATGGCCTTGTATGTTAAGCAGAGATCGCCTCTGAATAGACAATATGTGACAGAGTATAGCTGGAGTTTTTTAAGGTGGTCAGCATAGGGCATCTGCTTTAGGTCTGTGATTCTTTTAGTGAGGTATTTCTGTGGCCTTTCCAGTTGTTGCAGGTGTCTTGAGAGGTACATACCAAATGGGGCATTGTATTCTATAATGGGTCTAATGAGGGATGAGTAAAGTGGGACAATGACCACCTTTTTTCTGGATCAAAAGCCCTTAGTGATGAGGTGTGCCACATAGAAGGATTTCCTGACTGTTGTAGCGATGTGATTGTCGAAGGTGAGACCACTATCCACCTGTGTCCCTAAGTCTCTTATCACACTTTCGGTGTTTAGTGTACTGCCACCTATATGGTAATTCACAGGTACATGTTTTTTCCCAGAGGGGATAACTATACATTTCTTGGCATTGAGCTTGAGCCCATGGCTCTGGCACCAAGCATCTGTTTCTGTAAGGCCCTTTTGTAGAGTATCCACATCATTTGGAGATTCATTAATGGCTCCCAGTTTGCAGTCATCTGCGAACTTTGTTAGCCAGAGTCCCTTAGTGTTGGCCTGTACTTCAGAGAAGTAGATGCCAAACAAGAGCGGTCCCAGGACTGAACCCTGAGGTACTCCACTTGTCACTTGTCTGGAGCTGGATTTGGAGTCAGCTACTTTTACAATGTGGGTTCTGTCAGTAAGCCAGTTGGCAACCCATCAAGTGATGTAGGGACTAATGTCCAGCTTAGTAAGTTTATCTATGATTCCAGAGTGGGGGATGGTGTCAAAGGCCTTCGTGAGGTTTAGATAGGCTGTGTGGACTGCCTTACCCTCGTCCACCAATGTCTGTATCCATCAGTTGCAGTCACTTGACTGTATATACCTCAAATGTTTGACTATAATAAAAAAAATGGCCACAGTAAAGTATTCCAAACTGCATTGCACAAATGCGCATTTATCCAGCAAAGCCAGACCGATGACTATTTGACTTTGTCCTGACAGCAGGGTCAAGCATTCTTATCCTCAGGCAGTCGAAGTTTCCAGTAATTATTTTTCCAGTGTTGACTGTGTACACCAAGGTCTCTGTTTAACTTTATCCTGATAGCAGGGTCAGCTATTCTCATTCACATGCAGACCTTATAGTCATCAAATATAGCTCCGCTGCTGACTGTGTACAACTTAGCTGTTTGATTGCAGGACAAATGCAGATGATTATAATCATGTCTCCAATTATAACCAGGATGGTATGTGTTCAAGACATGACCGTCAAAAAATTTACCTCAACAGTAAAACTTGAGAGGTGGAACTTGACATCCATGTTGAGAAAACGTATCTTCTTGGGTTATGATCAGAGACACTCATTCATATTTCTTTGTTGTGAATGGAACCCTACCTGCTCTTATGTACTATAAAATTCAGAAAAAAAACCAGTGTAGTAATGGTAACTGTTTTACAGCTTAAAAAACTGTAACACACTATCCACTTCCACAGAGAGCATGCCATCCAAGAAGACCATATGGAAGCTGATAAACATTGTTCAAACTAAAAAAAAGGCCAAAGTATTTATGTTAGTTTAATGGGTTCCTGACATTCTTCTGCTGCTGTGAACGCTGAGCACTAGTAAGCACAGGACTAGTGCTAACAGCTCTGAGAAGATGCCTAATAATTTTGACATTTTTGACATCAGACAGGTAATTAACAACCCTGCCTATTCACCAGTTTCAGACTGTAATAGTGGAGATCCATGCACTATAAATGAAATAATAATTGTACACAGTCATGAATTTGTTTACTTTTTCCCCACACAGTCACACAGCCCAAGTATTTAACGTACTTGAAGAAAATGTATACTAATTCTGCATAGGTAAAATGTTTAAACTAATCAAACAACAGGATAAGTTGCTTTCATCAAAAGTCAACCCCCACATCCACACGCAGCAGTTATAGCCACTTTGCTGTGTACAGCAAGAATCAGAGCAAAGCCAAATAATAATGAGGAACGCAAAGCTTAAAATCAGGGTGAGATTTCAAATATTGCTCTTATATGCTTAGAAAGTTGCTAGAAAAAGAAGTTATGTCTTACCATAACATTCCATCTGTGTTGTTCAACTTTATTCATTCATTACTGATGAACCAATCCTTGGTTCCATCTCAGCCGTTATACCAAGCTCGCATCAGCCAAAAACTCTCGTGCTAAGATTACCCATAGTGCCTCTCTCCCCATTACCTCAGATCGAGTTTGCCCCAAAAGACGTAAAAGCAGAGGCTTCTTCTGCTCAGAATACCCTACACGGAATAAAGGACCACATCCAGAACCTCCAGGAACCTACTAGAGGGGACGGTGGGAGGGACATAATGAATGCAAGAAGATAAACAACACAGATGGAACGTTATGGTAAGAAATAACTTCTTTATCTGATGGTATTAATTTTCATTCATCCCTTACTAATGGGACAGAGTCCCTAGCTATCTTGTTTCCTGTGAGGCTCTATGGAAGAATATTCCTGAGCACCATTGACCCAAAATTCACCCCATGGAGACCAAATCCAATTTGTAATGAGTAATAAAGGTATGCGGGATAGCCCACATTGCTGCTGCACAAATATCATCCATGGAAGCTCTAGAATGGAAAGCCACCAAAGTTGCCATAGATTTTAATCAACGAATAAGTCAGAAACATTGCAAAAAAATTAGCACAAGCAGAGCTGGGGATCACAGTGATGTAAAAAAATCCATTCTTTTTCCATAAGTTGCTGTAGTACAATGAAAACTTTTATTGAACAAGGTAAAACACAGTCAGATAAGTGCTTTCGTCTCTGTTAATTCAGAGACTTCTTCAGACAAAGAAATAGAGATACAAAACTACTTAAATATTAAATTACAGCTTATGTCACTGATACAAAGCCCCTCATTAATGTTAAAACATGCCCACCAGCACATCCAGGTCATAGCAAAGCATAAAACCTTCATAAATCTGTGAATATAAATTATTAAAAAATATTTAAAAACCTGTATGTAATAGTAAAAACTAGTAATAAAAAAAAATAGTATATATATATATATATATATATATATATATATATATATATATATATATATATATATATATATATATATATATTATATAATACAATAAATATAATAATAATAATAATGAATATGACAAACAGTATTAGCATAACTCATGTAAAAGCACTCAATTAAATAATTTCATCTTTCTGATGCCTTAAGCTTTAGAAAACAGGACAAAGAGAATGCCTCATTTAATCCTGGCCACTGTGTGGCATTGGTTCTCAGTTGCCATAAAGTCTCATGTTTTTCTAAAATGAATGTCCATGGACCACCTCTTATGTCTGGAGTAAGCGTCTCAATGATAATAAATTTAAAACCGTGGTCAACATGTTCCATACAATGTTTGGCCAATGCATTCTTTACCTTTTTGTTTTTTATGTCCCTAAGATGCTTGTAAATGCGGTTCCTGAATTTCCTTTCAGTCTTGCCTAAATAAAAACAAGGACACTTTAAGCAGAATACACAGTATGCCACTTTCTCAGTGTTGCATGAACATTTCTGATTCAATCTCACTTTTATATTATTAATGTTGAAATTACATCCTTCTTGTGTATACGGACAATAATTACAACTACCACACTTACTCATCCTCCCACTTTCATGTCCCTTTGTTCTAGTCTTTAAAATAGACTTCAGACATTTATCCTTTCTGTATACAATACAAGGTTTTTCCCCAAGTTCCCTTATGTCCTTGTTGTTTACAATTACCAACCAGTTTTTGGACAGTATATCAGCTACGTTCCTGCTGGAATTATTGAATGTAGTAACAAATGCAGTATTAAAATTACTCAGTTCCCTAGACTCCACATTTTGCAAATTTGGTGTGTTAAAGCATTGTATATTTTCTATGTAACTGTCCAAGATGTTGTCCACACTACAATTCCCTGCCTTTAGATGCAAAATAGGCAAGAAATGCCCACTTTCACACGTATTGATTACTTCCAACATGACCTCATTTACGAGGCTAGATAGATAACCCCTACAAATGAACATGTCTTTCAGCCTGTCACATTCACCTAAAAAACTGTTAAAGAAGGTAACCATACATGCTGCCCTTACAAACTGCCCTTTAACCACAGCTCTTTTTTGTTTGTAAGGGTGAGAGCTTTCATAGCGCAAATAACTATTTGAGAACGTAGATTTCCTAAAAATGTCTGATTTAAATATTTTCTGTTCCCTATCTTTCATCAGTCTAATGTCCAAATATGAAATTTCATCAAGGCCAATGGAGTGGGTAAACCTCAAAAAACTTGTCGAGTTATTCACATAATCTAAAAACTCAGGAATTTTTTTAAGAAGGACCTGTCCAAAAAATAAAAATATCATCCAAAAACCACACTTAACATTTGCAAAATAAAAAACAGGGTGAACTAGTTAAAAATATCTTTTCCCATTGGAGCATTACCAGATTTGCATATAAACCCCCCCTCATGCTGCTACTGGATTCTATCCCCATGCCTTCAAGCAAGGCATGGTAGTAGTATAGTTTTTGTACTGTAAACATACATGTCTCTCAAGTGTCACACCGTCACATAATGTAATTAGTAGTGCATAATCCCTCTGTCACACATTTACCATTGATGTGAGTATCTAACCAGGAATGTATCACTACATCAGACCACAGTGCACCTTGGTAGTTATATAAGTCCACATGCTGTGCAAGTGTTCTGTGTGATTTAGTACCCGCAGTTGTTACTGCTTGGCCCATACTGTCCCATGTGAATAGCTTGAGAGGTATGTACATGCTACTGTAGCTATAGTCCACTTGTAAACATAAAGAAAGGACAGGCATGTAGAGTAGATAGCAGTACTGTTCTCCACGAAATAGACTATAATGATATTAATGGACTGATTATTTTTCTCTCTCTCCACCCCTTATCTTCATTTATTTATTATTGTTATCCATTGATTATGGTTTACTATTAACATCTGTTGTTAGTTACATTAAACTTTATTTTGGGGCATGAGTTTTACTATTGTTATGTATTATAATGGTTGCATATTAACATATCTTGTTAAATACCTATGTTGTTGGCCTTATGCTGTAAGTGTTACTGGCATGCTGTTAATATACTGACTGTTACGTTATTTATTGTTGTGTTCCATATAATATGCATTGAAATGTGATTGGGTTATTTCCAATGTTCTGGTATGCTGTTATTACTAACAAATTGTGTTGTTCATAACTAATCTATACACATTGCTATACCTCTATCACCACAGCACGGCAAGGCAGTCCAGTTCCTGCTGATCCACCTACCCTTCCTCAGCTAGCCATGGCACCGGGTACCAGCATGTCTGAGACCCAGGCCAGTGGTGCCCCCTGCACTGGCCCTGCACCACCTTCAGGTGGAACTGCCTCAGTGGACGGAGTCCGTCCCCCCAGGTGCAGTGGTGGAGGGGCACCAGTCATGCAAGATCAACTACCAGCCATGGTAGTTGATCTTGGGTGACTGGTGCCCCTATGCCACTGCTCCTCCCAGGAGCAGTGGTGGAGGGGTGCCACTGCTCCCCCCAAGAGCAGTCACCACTGCTACTCCCAGGAGCAGTGGTGGAGGGGCGCCAGTCACTCAAGATCAACTAACAGCCATGGTTTGCAGGATAGTTCATAGGAGCTATGAGGAATGCCTGTGCCGGATTGAGGGCAGGCTTGACAACCTGGTGGGGCCTGCTAGCCCTGGCACCAGCTTCCAGCACAGCCACCTTCGGGGCAGTGAATGTGCAGTGTTGACTGCCCATGGGTGGAGAGTTCAGTCATGCTGCTGCTGTCTGGAGGTACATGCTTCTCAGATTCAACAACACCCTCCCCATCCAAGGTGTTTACTCCCTTCGTGTGTCACACAGTGCCCCTGTCTGCTGTCTTGTCTGTCTTGTCTGTCTGCAATTGCATCCTCTCCAACCTGACTTACCTCCCCAAATGTAGCTATATCCTTTCCCCAACATTTCACTCTCTCATAAAAAAAAGGGGGGGGGGGACCTGTCCCACAAAAAAAGTATCGCCCCATACATAGTTCTCCATTATTTATTTATTTATTTATTTGACATTTCTTGATAGGGTTAGTCTGTCTGAGCTTGTAACCTTTTTCAGTGGAGGCCCGAGGACAAAAGCTCCACAGTAACAGAGAATAGCAAGTAGAACAAAACTTTACAATTTATAACATTTACAAGTAAAAAAAGTCATTCAAAGTACAGGTTTTGTATTTGAATAATTAGTCAGCTGTATAGTATAGTAATAATATAATGTATAATATAATGTATAGAAAACGTAATTACACTTTGTCTAAAATGAAGAACAAGCAATTACACTTTGTCTAAAATGAAGAACAAGCTAGGGAGCAAGTGGAAGAACTTAGGGTAAGGGGCAAAGTATATCAGTGGTGTAAAAAATTGAGGTCATTAGTAGGAACCACGAGGTAGGATGTAGAGAAGATGTGGTTAGTGGAGTGGAGTTGTGTCCAGGTGGTGGGTTTGGGATGGTGCAGTCTGGAGGGAGATGAAAGGGAGAGAGAAATAAAGAAAGGTGATAAGTATAATGTTAAAGTGTGCAGGAGGGGAGTTGAAATTTTGCACACGTCCACTGGACACAACTAATTTGATCCAATTGGCTTGACAACACATTTATGTTGTCCTCACCCCTCTCGCTGGGGTTTGAGAGTCCAAATTCATCCACAAAATCTGTCAAACTGCACAGTGTTGCTGTACAAGAAATGGAAAGCTATGTTTCTTCCCTACACCTGTCCTGCACATCTCTAGCTGCCTTTCAGTATGTTTTTCCCCCTGCTTGCCCCCATTTCACCACTGTCTTATCACCCACTTTTTCTTTTCTTTTTAAAATGTTAGCATGGGTTTACATGGAGCTAAGTGGCACACTGCACAAACCAGCTCAAACCTGCTTAAAAGTGCTTTAATGTGCCTTAATGATCTTATGTGTTTCTTACAGTGTTTGCAAATATACTTGCTGAAGCACTGACTCAGTAGCTCAGTCTGTTAACTGCCTTCCATGCAGTATATTTTGCCACCCAGAGTACTGGGTTTGAATCCAGTGTGTTGAACTTCAATTACATTGTTGTGAACACAGCAAGTAATGACTGAGTCATGCAATTTTAACCCACACAGGTTGCTGCTACTGAATTAACTGCTACTCATGTTTGCAAATCAAAGGCCTGTAGGTAGGGATGCATTGCACATATTTATATAGCCTAATTATATGTTACCTAGTACTCTGTGATTGGCACTGTCACATAACATATGTACCTTAAGCACATCCCTCGAGTGGACTGTAAAGGGTACCCTTACACTGGCTCTGCTGTAATGACAGAGCTGGAACTGCTGTCTCAGAAACAAGTACAGCTTGCTGTCATCCAAGGTGTTCACACTCCCCCCATGCATCCTAGGCTGCAACAGCAGCTGCAGCCTGGAACATATGCAGCTGTATGTTAAGCTAACTGCTACAGACCTACCATACCTCACAACCCCCCTAGAACAAGGGATCCAAACAAAACCATACATACATAAAGGGTGGGGGGGGGGGGCAAAGGTCCGGTGACAGGGACATGTTTTTCAGTTTGCTCCTACAAAGATAGTGAGCTCATAGAATAGCAGATACTGCATCAGCATACATATTCTGATGGTTATGATGCCTGATACTCATATGTCTCTTTCTCCTGACTGATTACAACCCACAGTGTTTATCACTGAACTGCCAGATAATCACAATGTCATGGGACAATAGCCAAACATGTCATGCAAAACTGTGGACATGTCTCATAAATCTCAACAGTAGGTGGTATTTGTACCCACTCTCTGTGATGCTGTAGTCTCCACATCTCACTAATGTCCATCTCAAAGACTAAGAAAGGGGCCAAGGCCTACATGAAGATCTTAAATATTGCAATGTGGTGGCATGTCATTGGCTAATGAAAGTACAACCCAGCTGTTTTGGATGCAATTAGCAAGTCTGAGCCACAGATTGGTGCACAGACAATCACCTGTTCATGAGCATTACCTACAAAAGGCAATCAACTGCTTATGGAGAACAGGTCTGTATGTTGCTTTAGTCAGACAGACAATGGTTTTGCAAGCTGTCTGCAGAGGTTCTGGTCAAACTAGGATTACTTCACAATACCAGGTATGTAATACAAATCCCCATACAATGGGATGCAGATGGTAGGATGGAGGTATGGGGAATAGGGATTACAACAGTAGACCAGTAGTACATCTATGGTATTGACATGTTGGTGATACTCTGCTGTCCAAGAGCTACAGGCATGCCTCTCAACTGTCCCTGCTTTGAATCAAATCACAGCTCTGCCCCTGTTACTCTGTCTCCTACAATGGTCTGCTATTGTAGGAAAGCTAGTGGATTATGAGTTACACATAAGTAAGTAAGGATGCACACAGCTGTAATATCAGACGATGTACTATAATTCATAGGTTCATAGGTTCATAGGTGCCTACTAGGCTATCTGCCCAAGGGCATTTATAAGCCTAGCCCATAGTATTGTGGCATACGCCACCCCTTTAGTTTGGAGAAACTATGCCCATTATTTTGCTGTGCCTCTGTTGAGCAGTGACACTGAGGTAACCCCTGGGGTGTATCTGCGATCTCCCATCCATTGGTCAAGATTCCTCTTGAACAAGGCCAGCGAGGTGCTCTGCCTCACATAAACCGGGATTTTGTTCCACAGCATAGGGAGTCTTTGGGGGATGAATCTATCCCTCCAGCACGTCCTATTAATAACCGTGTCGAGGTTTAAGTCTCCCGCCCTTGTGGCTCTGAGGGATCTAGATTTTTTGAGATGAAGCATGTTCATCAAATCTGGGTTTGACATGGCCTTGTAAGTCAGGCACAGGTCACCTCTGAGCAAGCGGTAAGCAACTGAATATAACTGGAGTTCTTTCAGTCGGGCAGCATAAGACAGATTTTTGAGACCCTTTATCCTTTTGGTGAGGAACTTTTGTGGCCTCTCTAGCTGCTGCAAGTGTCGGGTCAGATACATTCCGAATGCGGCATTGTACTCAATCATTGGTCTGATGAGTGATGAGTATAGGGAGACTATGACCTCCCTTGATCTAGATGTGAATCCCTTCATGATAAGGTGGGCAATGTAGAAGGTCTTCCTAACTACTTTAGCAATATGAGTGTCGAATGAAAGGCTACTGTCAACCTGGGTCCCCAGGTCCCTGATAACTTCTTCTGTGATCAGGGGATTGCCACCTATATGGTAGCTAGGGGTAACTTTGTTTTTCCCGAAGGGTATGACTATGCATTTCTTGGCATTTAACTTTAGGCCATGGCTCTGGCACCAGTTATCTGTTTCTGTGAGACCCTTCTGAAGGATATCTGTGTCGGATGTGTTTTCAACTACGGTGCCCAGTTTGCAGTCATCTGCAAACTTTGTCAGCCATAACCCTCCTGTGTTTGCTTGTACTTCAAAAAAGTAGATGCCAAACAAGAGTGGGCCCAGGACTGAGCCCTGTGGGACACCACTTGTGACAGGCTTTGAGTCTGACATGGCGCCAGCAACTCTGACCCTGTGGGTTCTGTCACTCAGCCAGTTTGCAACCCATCTTGTAATGTATGGGTTTACATTTAAGTTGATGAGTTTTTCAATGATACCTGAGTGGGGTATTGTATCGAAAGCCTTCGCCAGGTCTAGGTAGGCTGTATGGACTGCCTTTCCCTTGTCAATGGCCTTGGTCACTGTTTCAAAAGTCAACCAAGTTTAAAAGGCATGATCTGCCTTTGACAAAGCCAAACTGGGTTGGATCCAAAGTCTGCAAATTCCCTATGTCTTTATTTATGAGATCCATTATGATCCTCTCCATGGCTTTGCAGATAAGGCTTGTCAAGCTAATGGGACGGTAATTTCCAGGGTCGGTGGAGGCACCGCCTTTGTGGAGTGGGACCACAGTCGCTGTGCCACTCCTGGAGTAGTATCCGGAGGTGAGACTAAGATTAAACAGCTGTCCTAACTGTGGGTTTAATTCCTCATTGAGTTCATGGAGCACACAGCCGGGGACACCATCAGGTCCCATGGATGCTGTGTTCTTTGCCTTGGAGAGGGCAGTTCTCACCTGGGCGTTAGAGATGTTTGGGGGGCTACAATCATTTGGTATAGATATCTCTCCTTTAGGGGAGGGAAGTTTGCACTGAACCTGTCAGCCAGTATGTTGGCAATGTCTGTAGGATCAGTAATCTTCACATCATTTTGAACTAATTCTGAGCATATCTGGGAGTTTCCTCCTAGGTTTCTGACATAGCTAAAGAATGCCTTATGGTTGTCTTTAGAGTCCTTAGCTATTTTTTTCTCAAAATTAGCTTTGGATGATTTTATGAGAGCTCTTAGCTTTTTACTTATAGTGATCAGCGGTGTCTTACCTTTTAAGGATTTTGCTCTATCTTGTAGTAGCTTTCTCCTTTTGTTGTAGAGTTTGTTTATGGCTGGGGTCCACCAGACTGGACGTTTGCCTTTGGTACAAAGAGTCTTTGTTTTGCTTGGGATTGCCTGATCCATGCAGCCCTGCAGGTGCTGGTAGAAGGCATTTGTAAGTGATTCAGCGGTTTGAGTAATGTTTACCGCCAGCTCAGGGGCCTTAAAGGAGACCACACTAGTCTTTAGAAGTGTGAAGTCGGCTTTCGAGAAGTTCTTTACTGTGGTCTTTTTCATTTCGGTTTCAATTCACCTCCTTTCAGTCTGTCAAAGTAACACAGAAGTAGTTCTGACATTGTAAAGGTATCCCTGACTGTCCCTGATGTACTCTGGCTAGGTCACTGTTTTGTTGATGTTTATACATTGTTGCTTGAGAACTGTAGCTAACATATCTGTCAACCCCTTAAAGCAGGAATTCAGGTCATAGCCATAATTAGTGGGAGGACAAAGGCCCAAACCCAGTGACAGAGTATACATATTGGCCATACAAAGTAAGAGTATGACTAGACTAACAGATATTACTGTAGCATAAGTGTTTTCTGATGGGTCTAGCGTGTGACAACCAGATTCTCTATATTCTGACAACAACCATCAATGATTGGCCAACCATTTGTTAGACAGCCACATGTGTGCCTAAAGGACCACATCTATGAGACACACGTTCACATTCTGGAAACATCTGTATAGTGGAGAGGTATGATATCTACAGGGAAGATATACAACAGCTGGTTTGCATTGCTGTCTATCATTATGGCACACTGGTGTTGCTGGACTTCCCCATACAGTTGTTGTAATAGTACACAGCTATTTGTCTGACAGTGGCTGTATGACATAGTAGTGGGACTTTGCCTGTAGGGGACACACCACAGTAAACTGCAGTGATGGGCGTAGAGACATACAGCAGACTTTGTCACGGCACACAGGGACATAACCGGTATTGCTACTATCTTGGTGATAGCCACACATGTAGTGTGTTGATAGACTGTGGAGTATGATGTGTGAAGGAGCAATGGATAGTGCAGCCCATTTTTGGTTGTGCAGGGTCTGTACATAGTAAACATTCATGTATCTGGCCCTGTAATGAGTTCCCCTGTTGTTGCCTTGCAGGTACAATGTATCAACAGAGACAGCCTCCATTTTCATCTGCAGAAAATGACACTATAGTGGATGCCCTCAGACTCAGCCATCACATCCCACTGTCAAGGGGCACCACAATCAAGAACAGTGGGCAACATTGTGGGCCAACCCTGTGAGGGTTGTTAATGATATTGATCAACAGGACAGGACCTATGAGCAGGTTCAATGCCACATGTCAAAGGGCAGCTGTTGTTGCCAGGGGTCATGCTGCCACTGGTGGAGTGCCTTCAACACAACAACCACTCTCAGTCACAGAGGAATTCCTGGTGAACCTGGGATCAACCACATAAAGGTCCAGCACAATGGGTGAAAATAATGAACTGGTTTATTTAAGTAGCATAAAAAAATCACAAGGCAAACTGGTTTCAGCATCAGCCTTCCTCAGTGCATTAAAGAAAATACAATAGCCCAGTCCTTAAATACATGACTTCATTAGCATTCACAAAATTATTGGTTGAATATATCATTATGACAATTCATTCAGATCAGGTTTAAACAAACCCCCTAGCCTGATAATCCAACCTGATTCCTTGTTGTTTAATATAGTGTGCCAACCAGCTTTAGAAAACTTAAAACCCTGGATCCTATCAGTTACAGAAAATGTAAATCTGGCTGTCTGATGTATCAAGGTGTGCTTAAATAAAGTATTAGTGGCTCTCCTGTTCCTGATCTCATGAGGTGCTCGGAAATTTGGCCCAGTACATGTTTGTCCAACATAAAATGCCGAACAGGAACAGGTAGCCAAATACACAATCCATTCACTGCTGCAATTTCCAAAATATAAAATGCCATAAACCTTGGGGGTGTTGGTACTGGATCAACCACATAAAGGTCCAGCACAATGGGTGAAAATAATGAACTGGTTTATTTAAGTAGCATAAAAAATCACTAGGCAAACTGGTTTCAGCATCAGCCTTCCTCAGTGCATTAAAGAAAATACAATAGCCCAGTCCTTAAATACATGACTTCATTAGCATTCACAAAATTATTGGTTGAATATATCATTATGACAATTCATTCAGATCAGGTTTAAACAAACCCCCTAGCCTGATAATCCAACCTGATTCCTTGTTGTTTAATATAGTGTGCCAACCAGCTTTAGAAAACTTAAAACCCTGGATCCTATCAGTTACAGAAAATGTAAATCTGGCTGTCTGATGTATCAAGGTGTGCTTAAATAAAGTATTAGTGGCTCTCCTGTTCCTGATCTCATGAGGTGCTCGGAAATTTGGAGCCTCAGTGTTCTACATGTTTGTCCAACATAAAATGCCGAACAGGAACAGGTAGCCAAATACACAATCCATTCACTGCTGCAATTTCCAAAATATAAAATGCCATAAACCTTGGGGGTGTTGGTACTGGTAAATGTTTGAGTTTTAAATATATAGGGGCAAGTGGAACAATGTCCACAAGGAACACATCCCTTAACCCTGCTACCAAATATGGTAGACTGTTGAAGTGTAGGTGGAACCTTCTGTTTATAATGGCTAAAGTGGGAACCTAACATCGGCCCCCTACGAAAAGAAAAAGAACAAGTGGAGGACAATATGTCATTAAGTTCATCATTGGCCTTAAGCATGTCCCAGTGTTGATAACCCTCTTAAAGGTTTGGAAAGTCCTGCCAAATGTGGTTACCAGTCATATGGGTTGTTGTACATCCCTGTCAATATCAGATTTTTTATACTGTAACAGCTCCGCTCTAGATTGTTGTCTAACCTGGTCCCTAGCCTGACAAATATTATTATCTTTGTAACCCCTCTGGATAAACCGTTTATGCAGATCCTGTTCACACCTAGCATGGGTCTCCTGTTAAGAACAAATGCGGAGCATCCTCAAAAATTGTGACTTGGATATATTGCGGATGATGTGGGGGGGGGGGTGTTGACTGTCAGCATGCAATAATGTATTATACTGATGATATTTTCTAAACACCTCCATCTGGAGGGTATGATCAAAATTCCTAGTAATCTTCACATCTAAAAAAGTGATAGATTCTTTACTGGAATTTAAGGTAAATTGAATACCCCATTTGTTCTGATTGAGGTATTCAACAAACTCCAAAAAACAAAGGTAAATCCCCCTCTACACCATCCAGCAATCATCCAAGAAGCGCCGCCAGATGTCAGTTTCCTGGAGAAATAGATTGTGTGAAACATCATAAATAAGCTGATGTTCAATATATCCCATGAACAGATCTGCATAAATTGGGGCAAAAGATGCCCCCATAGCAGTGCCCTTAACTTGTCAAAAGCATTTGCCAAAAAAGTGAAACACATTTTTTGTCAATATGTGTTCAGTTAAACATACCAAAAACTTATTGAATCCAGGTGGGTAGATGTTGGTCTGATCCAACCAGAATTGCAATGCCTCAAGCCTGGCCCAATGTGGAATGCTAGTATATAATGAGGACACATTCAAAGTGCACATTAGCACTCAGGCTCTAGTTGCATATTCTCAATGATTTGTAAAACATTGGTTGTGTCCTGAATTCTAGCATGAACTCGGGGCAACAGGGGTTGTAAATATTTGGTTAAATAGGCCAACAGGGGTTCAGACAATGATCCCCATCCAGGGACTATAGGTCTACCAGGGGGCTTCGACAAATTCTTATGAATTTTGGGCAGGAGATACAGATATTGAGACTGGGGGTCAGAAACTGTTAGATGGTATACAGTTTTTTTTATTAATAATGTCCTCCTCCAAAGCCAAATTAAGAAAGTTGTCAATTTCTTTCTTAAATTGTGATGTCAGGTCTAATGGCATACCCATGTAGAATTGTCTATCCCCCAATTGTCTCTCTCCCTCAGCCAAGCATTTTTCCCAATCCATGATTATTATTGCCCCTCCGTTATCAGTCGGTAATATGACCAAATCCTGTCGGGCTATCAGCTGTTGCATAATTAGTTGTTCAGACTTGTTTAAATTATTATTAATATTTTGCATAAAAGATTGATTAAAGTGTAAATATTTTAACACACAATCTTTAAAAATGCCCACATTTTTATCCATAGGTGGAACAAAATTACTTCTATGGAACTGAAAATCAGTAGATCTTTGAGTGTTTTCTGTATCCCAAAAGAACAGTCGTAAATTCAATAAACGACAAAAATTCAAATCATTCACCAATGTGTTTTCGTGAACAAAAAAGCCAGGCACAAAGTTTAGTCCTCTATTGAGTAACTTTATTTCACTATCTGACAAAGTGTTTCCAGAAATATTGTGTACATTATTTTCCAAGCCTAATGAGGTATTATCAAGTCCAACAATTGTTGTAGATTGTTTATTTGTCCTATGTTTCCTCCCACACCTCCGTCTACCCCCCAAAGGGTCATTACTAGGACGTCTTTTAGCAATGGGAGAATCAGAAAGAGAGGTGAAATCAATGTCGGTGGCTGAAGAAGGTTCATCTCCTGAGGTGCCACTGGGTCCATTATGGCCCTTTTTTAATATAGAATGTGGTCTCTTCCTATTTGTTCCAGATTTCTTCCTATCGGAGTCCGGAAACTCCAATAGGAAGGATGCAAAAAGTTAATTATTTTCACCCATTGTGCTGGACCTTTTTGTGGTTTAACTACTGCCTGGATGGTTTGGTCCATGCACATCCATACGTGTGGGTGTATGTGTGTTTGAGAACCTAGGATCAACCCACAGCTCCCAGCCAACCATCATGCCATACATCCTGGAGGTGGGTGCCACAGTGTCCACATCAGAGGAGTGTCCAGGTAAGCTGACTCTGTTCACCAGTATAATACATATGCCGTTATTGTGGCAGGCTCTACAGACCAGTACATGGGTGGCAGGTCTATCTGCCTTGCGGGGGGGGAGGTTGGCTTTTCACTACAGTTGTGCACACATACTCAGAATGTCAGCAATATAGCCAGTATCACATTAGCTACTGTACATCTTGATATATGCACATATTACCTTCTAACACTGCAACATTTGGTGTTGATGCCAATACCTCTCACTCACCTTTTCACAGGTATGTCAAGCATGGCCAGAGTTCATGGCCCTGTACCTGGTAAGGATCATACTGTTGTTTTGCCTGATCAGATATAATCTATGAATGTTAAGGGCTGCCATTTTGACTTTTACACAAGTGTTCTACTTAGCTAGAGTAGAGCAATTGTATGCTCCATTTTGGAGCAGTTAACTACAGTGCATAGTGTAGGGAATGATAGGTGTGTATTTGTACAAACATTAACATGTTTGCACTTATAGTTATGAGCACCTACACAACCTGTTATACATGAGGCAATTACTCCAAGATGCCCATTCAGACACAGTAGGGAGAAGGTACATACCTGCAGTAGTGGTACTACAACTGGCATATCATTGTCAAGATAGGTGTACTTGGTTTTATGTGTAGTTCTGTCACATACACTGTCATACTGTATACCTCACAGGGGTATTGAACTGACAACATTACCCAGATGTAGCTGATGTGCATGTTTTACAGCTCCTGCATTGTCTGTGTATGTTGTTGTGGGTGTGTGTGTTGTGCATGGGATCAGAGATGAGAACATGTGGAATGTAATGCAGTTCTGGATCCTCATCTGTATGTGTCTGTGTGGATTACCATACATAATAGTGCAGGTGGTAATGTACTTTTGTTCTCACAGGTGAACAGGGGGGTTGGAGTCTGCCCCCTTACAACCTATCAGTGTCTCATCAGACTCTGATGATGATGGTGGCCATAGTGAGGCACAGGTGAGGTTGGTGGTGGCTGAATCTGTCCCAGAGGTTGACATCCCTCTTCTGGCCCCATTGTCCATGCACACAGTCAGTATGCTCACACATACCCAGTCACCAGAGGCCACAGATATTAGACAGTCAGATGGTGGTGACATAGTACAGGATGGTATGAGAACTATGGCATCAGTGAGTGTAGGCACTGGCCATAGCCAGACAGCTGGTGAGGTCCCACACAGGCAGACTGACAGGGGTGCTCAAAGGAGGACTACTGCCCATCAACTTTCTGTTGCCGGTGTCACATTGTGGGTCACTCACCGCATGTTTCGGGCTGTCATGGAGGCACAGACATGAGCTGAATGCAACACCAGATGGATGCTTAGGGTTATGGATGCAGCACAGTTTGACATCATTGACTGCCTCCACCACATTGGTGATGCTATGGAATGTTTCACTGATGTAGTGGATTGACAGTGGGCTCAGACAGTGTCTCTTTGAGTGCATGTTTTCTGTGCTGGAAAATGTGGTTGGGGTTGGGCACTGGACATGTGGAAGTAGGCCAGCAACACCATCTGTTGGTAGTCCACATGGCCATGTCCCTCATGTTCCAGTAGTTGCAGCACCTTAAGCACTACAGAGGGAGATGTGCACTGTCCACACCACAATGTGGCAGGCTATGGGCACATGATCCTGGGCAGTCCCATGGGGAACATAGGTCCAGCAGACAGCAGTCACCGTCAGGTACTAGCACCACATCTGAGCTTGGGCATGGTGCTGCCCATGCTACTCATGGAGGAGCCAGGTCCCGTGTTTGCGACCAGAGACGGTGAACTGTCTACTCTACCATGTATGGTCCACAGCTGTCCACCATACACACATGCAGGGCTAGCACTGAACTTGACTGTTTACACGCACACACTCTAACACCACTGTCACATGCAGTTTACCTACAGACACACACACAGCACCACTTCATGACCCATGTCACCAACACCCCTTCCTGACTCACACACATGCTGTCAACTGTTTCAAATAGCCTAGGCCTCTGGTGCCACCACACCACACTGTGCATGTGATGATATATGTGCCACATCCCTGCCATCCATGCCATTGATGCGGGGACCTGCATATATATGTCTGATGCACAGGGTGACCATATAACTTTACATGTGTTTGTGTAGTGCAGTAGTGTCATGCCATGGCAGTTGTTGTGGGCCATGACAGGTACTCTATGCCGGCATGTTTCCAGATAACACATCAAACATTGTGTATCTTTGTTGTCTGATGGTACACTGGCAGTAGTGTTACAGAATGAGAGGTGTGTTACAGAGCTGTGTATGTTTTTATCCCAGGAGTCTGAGTGTTGCAACTATGGACATATGGCAGAAATACAGTGGCACAGGATAGCAAGGCAGCACAGCAGAGATATGATGTCAACAATGTATGCCAGTATATGTGCATAGCTCTCTGGATACATATGTGTAGAATGTTGTGTCAGGGACAATGGGGACAGTCATTGTCACTATGCTTCCTTACTCTGTGACTCACTCTACTACCCTTGATACATATCACCTGGGTAATCTGCACATTCAACTATAGATGGTGGTGGATATCAATTATGCTTATGTAGAAGAGGACAATTTAGGGTCAGTGTCTAGTCACAGAGCCATAACATGCATAACCATTGCACAGAGGTAGCCAATAGGGGTTTGTCTGAAGTGCTACAAGGGGTATATTCACACACACACACACACACACACACACACACACACACACACACACACACACACACACACACACTTGGATGCTGTGAGATTAGAACCCCTACCTATCTAGTATTACACACTATAGCTTACAGTACTTATCACATGTGCCGCCCTGTTTATCTGCTACTACACTGTCAGCCAGTGCTATTATGGTGGATGACATCAGCAGGCATTGTAACAGAGGCCGCTGTTGGGGCCAGCAGCTAATCAATGGGTGTAAAATGCATAACCATTGCACAGAGATAGCCCATAGGGGCTTGTCTGAGTTGCTGCAAGGGGATATATTCAAACATACAGTTGGTTGTTGTGAGATTAGAACCCCAACCTATCTAATATTACACACTATAGCTCGCAGTACTTATTGCATGTGCCATGCTGTTTATCTGCTATTACACTGTCAGCCAGTGCTCTTAAGGTGGATGACATCAGCAGGCCTTGTAGAGAAAGGAATTTAGAGACCAGCAGCCAGTCACAGGGCCAAGAATGCATACCATTGCAAGGAGACAGTGCATATGAGCATGCCCATAGTGCTGTGAGGGGATATATTGATACACACACACACACACACACACACACACACACACACACACACACACACACACACACACACACACACACACACACACACACACACACACACAGTTGGAGGATGGGAGATTAGAACTCCTACCTAACTAATATTACACACTACAGCTCACAGTACCTGTCACATACACCACAGTTTATGTCTGTTATATATGTTGATGCAGAGACAGTACTTGTGGAGTAAACTAACTGGCCTTGTGTTAGACAGCATGTGTGGCCTGCAGAGTCATACTGCTTGGTACTGTTATTGTATCTAGAGTCCTGGGGTGGGATACCTGGTCATATCCCTGCTATGTGTGTATGCCTACCAGTCTGGCCATATGTGGCTGTTTGCAGTTAGATAGGCAGACATGTGGGAAGGAAAAATATGGTCTGTCCAAGGAGTGCATTGCACCCATTGTACATTACACCACCTGCTTACCTATGTCTGTCTGCAGGGTGACAGCCCATAGGCTCAGGGGTCTGTGGGTGAGTGGATTACGTACTGTTGCGGCGTTGGTCTGGTGCTATTGGATGGCTGTTATGATGTGTATGTGCAGATAACTCCTACAGTCAGGGGTATGTGGGAACATCTGTACATCCCCGCCCATATCTATCTCAATCTGCATAACAGGGTTGTCTCCTTAAATGTAGTCGTGTGTGTGTGTGTCAGTAATGTAAATGTGTTCTGTATATTTTTGTGTGGAGTCTATGTATCACTGTACCTTATATAGCTATATATATATATATATATATATATATATATATATATATATATATATATATATATAGGTCTAGAACATTTCACTGAAAGTCAAATTAGTGTGCACTTTTCACTGAAAGCTCAATTCACTGAAACACATTTCACTGAAAGTTATATATAGTCTTTTCCCCACTGTAGTATGGCCCTGGAGTTAGTATATATAGTAAGGGGGTTGTGGGGGGCATAGCCCCTCACATATTTTAAATATTTTGAAATATATACATGGATACTTGCAATTCCAATATATTACTCTTTAACTAACATAATATATACTTAAAATATGTGGGGGGGGGCTGCACCCCCCACCCCCCGATGTAGGGGCAGTGCCCCCCACACCCCCCTTACTATATATATTAACTCCAAGGTTGCACTACAGTGTGGAAAAGGCCATATATAACTTTCAGTGAAATGTGTTTCAGTGAATTGAGTTTTCAGTGAATTGTGCTTTCAGTGATTTGTGTTCAGTCATTTGAGTTTCAGTGAAATGTGCTTTCAGTGAAATGTCCTAGACCCATATATATATATATATATATGGTTTACTATCATAAATTCGAAAGTAAAAATAAATAATGTCTTTATTTTCGAATTTATGCATCGAAAATGAACATTTTCGAATAATAGTAAACTCGAAAACAAAGGTGTATTGTCGAAAATGTCGCTTGCAACATTTACGGCGATACACAGCACGCCCACCCTTCCCATAATCACCTACCTACCTAACCGAACACACAGTTATGCAGGGGCTGCACCCCTGCACCCTGGGGGCTGTGCCCCCACCCTAACTTAATATTCCAACTCCGAGATCGCACTACAGTGAGGAAAGGGATGCATTTCCCTAATCGCACTGTACCGCGATCCCCTCCCATGACCGAAAGTTAGAATTTCGAATGCACAGTTCATTCGCAATGCAAACCTTCACTCATGTCACCTGCCGTAATATGAAGTATTCGAACATCTGATGTTCGAATACTTCATAGCCGTGCAAATGCACGTTGACATAATGATAGCAAACCTATATATATATATATATATATATATATATATATATATATATATGTGTGTGTGTGTGTGTGTGTGTGTGTGTGTGTGTGTGTGTGTGTGTGTGTGTAAGCATGAGGGGGATAGGGAGAGACAGATATGTATACTTAGCTGTATGTCTGTACAGACATATGTCCACATAGTAGGTCTTTGGGCAGATGAGGCAACAGACATGCGGCTCAAGTTAGCTAAGTGTAGGAGCATGCCCAGTGTGCCTGTCAGAACTTACAAGGTGACTCCAGGCCAGATCTACCTGTACTCCAGTCCGAAATTTTGTGTGCTGCAGCCAATTCGCTGCCAGACCTGTTTCCACAGTCCAGCACCTTCCTGATATTTTATCCAAGGCATTTCCCGGCTGTTTGCTGAACGTAATATGTGACCCATAACTATCAACTGTACAGATTGTAATGGAATGTGTAGAATTTTGCATCATATTTTTTGGTATGTCTTACATAGCATTGTGATTTTCTGACATATTAGGGGCAAAACATTATAGATGGACATTAGGATATGATGAGAGAGATTTGAGTTACTGACTCCATGCATATTAGGGGATTTATGCTAATGCAAGATCTGTTATTCTATCAACTTTCCACATTTGTCTGGGTAACAGTTAATCCTTCTCTTTATATTTGTGCCTTTGTCCCACTATTGTTTATAGCTTTGTCCAGATTCCCTGCTGTAATAGGTTGAGAGGTATGATGTGACTGGGGTACGTGATATAACACCACACACAGGGTGATAGTCTTAATACCTCTCACTGTACATGATTTTGCAGAATGTCCAGCATTCTACCCCATATGTCTGCTCTGTTCCTCATACAGTTGTGTTTATCCAGTAATATACTATAAAATGCAGTCCAATGAATTGTTGTAAGTACTGACACAGTTATGTGATGGCCTTTACATACTGCGGCTAATCTGAGCTGTTGCAACCTTCTAGGTTACTCAGAGCATGTATAATGTCTGTAGGTTTGGACCTCTAACCCCCTGTTTTTCTGGCTGTGTCCAGCTTCCTTGCAGTAACAGATTATGGTGTTATGACAGTCTGTGGGACTCCTACCATACGAGTAACTCACATGCAAAAGCTGTAGGTCCGGCCAGCTTTGAACCATCAACCATGCTAATGTCCTTAGCTCAGTGAGCCACACCAGCCTCCAGAAAGTGAGGTTTAATTCCTCACACTATCAACGACATACAGACAAGCACTGTGACCCCTGCTGTGACCTCTGCATTTTGTGGAAAATACAACATGTGGCCAGGTTCTTTGTGCTAGCCCTGGAATTGTATGGTCTGATGATATATCCTTGAAAACATACTGTTACTGCAGTTGTATGGGAACACTGATGTGTTGGGGGTAGGGGACTCTGGCATTGACAGTCGTGCGTCTGTCCTATGACCATATTGTCTGGCATTTCCCTTGCATAATGCATTGGGGTTTCCAGCCATGTGGCCTAATGCATATTATAGGGTACCCAGTATTGGACAGAGTACCTGTTGTCCCAATTAGCTGTTAGTTCTCTGCAAGTAGCCCAGTAGCCCACTCTATACCCTTGCATACATGCAGCAGGTCCATATATGTGCTACCATAGACTAGTACCCCGTACATTTGTTGTATGGGATAGTGACTTACCTTGCAAATACAGCAGTTGAGAGACCTGTGTTTCAGGGCTGACTCTGTCTGATGCATGCAGTACACAGCCAATACATGGTTAGGTACAGGTTGTGTGGTCTGGCTGGCATTCATTTTACTATGTATGCGAGTCAGAGTAAAGTGTCAGTTCCTAGGACCCTAGGTTGTCAGTGCATATGCTAGGCATTGTCTCTTGCCAAGGCCAGGGTATACTGGGCATGCCTACATCTGCCTACATGGACAGCCTTAAGGGGTTCCTTCTCTGAGTCCCCCTGTGGCTGTGGCTGTGGGGACCTAGGCATTGGTGGGGGCTGTGTAGCACATACAGATGTAGAAGAGCTACAGCAGCCCCTAGCATTTAGTTAAAAATCCCACATTTGTACTCCACTGGTGCAAAGTATGGGTTGAAATCAGATTGTAGGGTGGATGCAACTTTTCTAGTGCTCTGCTGTAGGTTCAGCCTGTGTGATTGGCATCTTGTGAAGCATTCCACCTACCAAGTACATTATTGTCAGTGTTTTAATGCCCCAGTTTAAGTGGCACATGGGTCATCAGTAATTTACATATGATTGGCTTTCCCAGGCAATTTTCTTTTCTTTCTTTTTTTTTTTTTTAAAACAGCCTTCCCAGCTAAACTCTGCGGTTTGGCATGTAAACCTTCACTGCAGATATAAACAATGCTCAGCTCTCAGTGGACACACCCCCATTGATGGGCATGCTCAGCACAGTGGTGCACTGTGCAAATGCACTCAAATTAGCTAAAACATGTGCCCGGAAGTTAAACAAAGCTTAGCAGGTACTGGACACCCCCCCGCTCAGCTCAGCAGTATGGTGAGCAAACAGGTGCTGCTGAGCTCCAATGTGCTTAAAGAAATACATACACAACCCCTTTTGATGTCAGCTACCTCCTCTGTGGATACCAACATGGTTCTGGGGCTACATGGATGTGATCTGCAGGCATGGATATCCATTTTTGCTATTCAGTAATCCCAGCTCATTTGCATACAGATCCATGCACAGAACCAGGAAACTACACTATTTCACACCCTGCCTCCTTAGCATCCACAAATTTACCATTGTACATATTCCACGCAAGGCACTGTAATGCATTATTATCACATTTTTTTTATGTTTTTACACTTTTAAATATTTTCTTTTTGCATAACGTCATGTTTGCACACTGCTGTGCACCTTTCAAACATAATATGAGTATTAAAAAATAATTACTTTACATTATTTTCCATTACTTTTTGGATACACGGAGCATAGTTTTGCACATATCTTTGTCTGCTATGCTATTTATGTCCTTCTAACTGGGCTTTTACAGCCCCTGTTCACTTTTTCATCTCATGTACATGGAATTTTTCAGTGCATGCTTTGGACAGCTGCTTGCTGGATTGCTCCAACACTCTCATTTGCATGCAATTCACCTGCTTATGAGGTGCTTTGCACACCAAGGCCACTTCTGTGTTCACACACTCATGTAAACCCCCTCAACTTTGTTTACTGGATCACACAATTGCTTACTTCTATATAAGCTCTGTGCCACTATGCCTACATGGAAAATTAATCTGTGTAGGCTTTATTGAATTCCCCCCACTATGTTATATAGTATCACCACAGTAGCTGGAAACTGCAGATACATATGAAGTAACATTTAGCCTATCCCATCCAACTCCCTTATATTTTATATAAATTATGGTAGTTGCCTGGTGCTTTTCCAATAACAGTCACCATTTATCATTTCCTTTCTGTGAATTTTATGTTCTGTTTTTTTTTCTTATTTGTAGTAAAAAGATGACTAACATAATTCCTCTTTCAGGGACAGACTCACTGATAGCAACCACTAACTGATGAAGTGGTTCCTTAGTTGTATTTTAGTATTTTTATTCTAATTCTTGTCAACTGTCCCTTTGTACCTTGAGTGTGGCTTTCTGTTTTTTGGTAAAATAACAGCAATGATTAACAGGAAACAAAATGTGTCATTAATTACAGATATTATAGTTAAAGATGTCTTATTTTTAAAAAAAAATGCATATTAGTGCAAGTTATATTATTACATTTTCAGTGGTCTCCCTGAATAGTAGAAAATAAGTGTCAATAATTTATATTTCTTGTTCCTAATTATTTTTGTTTTGTCCCTGATTTTTGAGGTAGCAGGTTGAGAACTACATCTGTCACCTTTATTATTTTTATTGGGTCCACAGGAATGGCACAATAGTTTCTCCTACATAGGTTCATAGGTTCATAAGTGTGTACTAGGCCAACGGCCCTGGAGCCTTTACAAGCCTAGCCCATATAAGTGCCCTGGCATCATGCTGCCATTAATTCCCATTGCCTCTATCAAGTAGAGCCACTGGAGTGATCCCCGGGGTGAACTTTCTATTTCCCATCTACTCATCAAGATTACTCTTGAAAAGGGCCAGTGAGGTGCTCTGCTTGACATATATGGGAAGTCTATTGTATCCATCTTGCCCATTCATTCCTACATGGGGGTGAGAGGCAGGAATTACCAGATCAAGCAATATCCCTTCAGTCCAGTCTTTCTCTAACAAGTGAAACTTGTCAGCCAATTTGTTTCTCTATGATGTGGCAGTCTAGTGTTAGGGAGCAGGTGAATTTGCTGATCTTGCTGAATGCTGTATGCCTTCCTTGACAACTTGCATGGAAAACAACAGGGTGCTTCCAAGAGATGTGTGTGTGCTACCAGACATGCTGAGTTTCCTGGCCAAGTGGCACACATCTTGTCACATGAGCACACTAACTTCCTTGCTGTAATATGCCACACTCCTACAGGTACTACCAATGTAGCAATCACAGTCCCAATCCCCCACATGAAGGGTGAGCTGAGATGGCTGATTATTCCCATCTTACCTTGCTTGTCCTCTCCAGTGTCCAAACTGATAGTCAAGCACAGATCATCTGCAGTGCAGACACAAGTCGGGGGGGGGGTATCACTTTCCTGTTTTAAGTGGCATGTTTATTTATTTATTTGTGTTTGTCAGCTAAATCTGAGTAGGTTGGAGGCACAGAAAGAGAAGCTTCAATAAAGGAATAGTCCATATACAATATCCAGTTGACAAATTGACAAATATACTTGTAAGATACAAATATACAACACAGAGTTGAACAAGTGTACTTCTAAAATATTAATTGCATAATTATTAGAGAAAAATACTGTAAAATGCTCTTTAAAAGAGTAATAACTGATCGCATAAAGTAAAGAATGCACTGTAATATTGGATAATATGTAGTAGTGTAGTAGTAGTAATTATAAGAGATGTATGTAACAGGATTTCTGCTGAATAGCTGAATATTTGAGCTGTTTGGTTAGCTGTTATATACCTACATCAACTTTATTACAAGCTAAGTACAAACTTGCAGTGTTATAAGATAGTACTGCATTTTATTTCTGTTATTTATTTGTTTCATTGAATATTGTGTTAAAGATAGTACTGCATTTTATTTTTTTGTGTATTTATTTGCTTCACTAAATATTGTGATCTCTCTGTATCTCTGCTGTAAGTGGGGGGTATTATTCTCACTTCATTGATATTTGGTGTTGAACTCAGCCTAGATGGTTTCTCTGTGCTTATAAGTCTTAGTCATGTATCTCTAAATTTATTTCTGCTGAATAGCTGAATATTTGAGCTGTTTGGTTAGCAGTTATATACCTACATCAACTTGATTACAAGCTGAGATAAGTACAAACTTGCAGTGTTATAAGATAGTACTATATTTTATTTTTCTGTTATGTATTTGCTTCATTGAATATTGTATTAAAGATAGTACAGCATTTTATTTTTCTGTGTATTTAATTGCTTCACTGAATATTGTGATATCTCTGTCTCTCTGCAGTAAGTGGGGGGTTATTACCCTCACTTCATTGATATTCAGTGTTGAACACTTAGCAAAGAGGGTTTCTTTGTGCTTATAAGTCTTAGTCACTTATCTCTGAATTTATTTCTGCTGAATAGCTGAATATTTGAGCTGTTTGGCTAGCTGTTATATACCTACATCAACTTTATTACAAGTTGAGATAAGTACAAACTTGCAGTGTTAAAAAATAGTACTGCATTTTATTTTTCTGTTATTTATTTGTATAATTGAATATTGTGTTAAAGATAGTACTGCATTTTATTTTTCTGTGTATTTATTTGCTTCACTGAATATTGTGATCTCTCTGTCTCTCTGTGGTAAGTAGGAGGTTATTATTCTCACTTCATTGATATTCATTGTTGAACTCAGCCTAGATGGTTTCTCTGTGCTTATAAGTCTTAGTCACTTATGTCTGAATTTATTTCTGCTGAATTGATGAATATTTGAATGGTTTGGTTAGCTGTTATATACCTACATCAACTTTATGACAAGCTGAGATAAGTACAAACATACAGTGTTATAAGATAGCACTGCATTTTATTTTTCTGTTATTTATTTGTTTCATTGAATGTTGTATTAAAGATAGTACAGCATTTTATTTTTCTTTGTATTTATTTGCTTCACTGAATATTGTGACCTCTCTGTCTCTCTGCAGTAAGTGGGGAGGGGGTGTTATTATTCTCACTTCATTGATATTCAGTGTTGAACTCTTAGCCTAGAGGGTTTCTCTCTGCTTATACATCTTAGTCACTTATCAATTAATTTATTTCTGCTGAATAGCTGAATATTTGGGCTGTTTGGTTAGTTGTTATATACCTACATCAACTTTATTACAAGTTGAGATAAGTACAAACTTGCAGTGTTATAAGATAGTACTGCATTTTATTTTTCTGTTATTTATTTATTTCATTGGATATTGTATTAAAGATAGTACAGCATTTTATTTTTCTGTGTATTTATTTGCTTCACTGAATATTGTGATCTCTCTGTCTCTCTGCAGTAAGTAGGGGGTTATTATTCTCACTTCACTGATATTTGGTGTTGAACTCTTAGCCTAGAGGGTTTCTCTGTGCTTATAAGTCTTAGGTTTCTCTGTGCTTATAAGTCTTAGTCACTTATCTCTAAATTTAGTTCTGCTGAATAGCTGAATGTTTCAGCTGTTTGGTTAGCTGTTATATACCTCCATCAAATTTATTACAAGCTAAGTACAAACTTGCAGTGCTATAAGATAGTACTGCATTTTATTTTTCTATTATGTATTTGTTTCATTGAATATTGTGTTAAAGATAGTACTGCATTTTATTTTTCTGTGTATTTATTTGCTTCACTGAATATTGTGATCTTTCTGCCTCTCTGCCATTAGTTTCTTGGCTGCCCTCTCATTTATTGTTGTGGTATTAATCTTGATGGCTTTGGAATTACCTGCTCATTGTAAATTTGTGTTTGAACATTCCTCCTGGGTCCATCTCATTTGCGCACTCAACCGAGTACAGTGAGACCATATTTTGATTTCAGACACTCCTACCAGTCCTATCTGTTCAGCTCTGTCCCAACTCTATCCCAGTCTAGTGTCATTAGCTCATTCTACCTAATACACAGAGAACATTTGAAAAGGCCAAAACACGTAGGCCCTTAACCTTGCATTATCTTCTGTTTCTCCTTTCTCTTTAATTTGTGTTCTGAGTGTGCTTCTCAGCTAAGTATATATTTTGCCACTGTTTAACTGTTCAAAGTTGAATTAAACAATAATTGAATTCAGTTCAGAATGTAGTTTGAATAAATTGCTTTAGTATTGCTACAACTCAAGTGTGGTAGCTTGCACTGCAATTGAATTGTTTTTAGTGCTGTTTTAGCTGCTTTTCTGTAACAAAAAATAATAATTCTAAGCTTGTTTCCTGCATTTCCTAGTCTCTCTCTTCTAGTCCAGTTACAGATTTGCAGTATCTAGGACTGTTTGTAAGCTTCTGAGCCCCCCCAAGCCTTTCTGTGTTAGAGGGAAGTCTTCAAGCTTATCAGTGGGAGTGGTAAGCTACAGGTAGCCTATCTACCACAAGAGTGGTTTCTGGCCCAGAAATTGTAGATTTTTGGCCGTTTTGGCAGTCTTTCCATCTCCTTCAACTTTCTGGTTTAAAAGTCCGCATTTGCACTTGTTTCCCACCTTTCCTATAACTTGTCTAGTCCAGATACAGATTTGCTGTATCCAAGACTGTTTGTAAGTTTCTGAGTCCCCCCAAGCCTCTCTGTGTTGGGGTGGAGCCTTCTAGCTTGTCAGTGGAAGTGATTAGCACTAGGTAGCCTGTCTACCACAAGAGGAGCAGTTTCTGGCCCAGAAATTGTAGTTTATTGGCCGTTTGGGCAGTTTTTTTCATCTCCTTCAACTTTCTGGTCTAAAAGCCCACATTTGCACTTTTTCCGCCTTTCCTGTAACTAGTCTAGTCCAGATACAAATTTGCTGTATCCAGGAATGTATGTAAGCTTCTGAGCCCCCAAGCCTTTCTGTGTTGAGGGAAGCCTTCTAGTGTATCAGTGGGAGTGGTAAGCACTAGGTAGCCTATCTACCACAAGAGGAGTGGTTTCTGGCCCAGAATTTGTAGTTTATTGGCTGTTTGGGCAGTTTTTCCATCTCTTTCAACTTTCTGGTTTAAAAGCCCATGTTGCACTTATTTCCCACCTTTCCTGTAACTAGTCTAGTCCAGATACAGATTTGCTGTATCCAGGACTGTTTGTAATCTCCTGCAAGGTGCCAAAGTCTGCTCTTCAGTTTTTCCCCTTAGATCTGCTAGTTCTCTCCACTCCTGCACTTTTACTAGTTTATTAGTCTAGCACTTTACCATACCAGACTTCTTGTAGCATTTATTGTAGCACACAAAATTGCTACCATCACTAAACGTTCTTCAAGGAAACAGCTCCAGTACTTATTATTAATGCCCACCCCTCCAGGCATGTCTAAAGTTCAGTTCCCTGTGCTTTCTCCTGTTAACCTAGTGAACTTGGGCATCTTGAGGCAATGTAGCAACTGTCTCATGTACACCGACAACCCTCTCCTCTTACCTACCAACACTCAGACTTGCAAGAGATGAACTTATATATCCAAATTGGAAGGCACACACTATCCAGAAAAGACTGGAATAGCTGGTCAAGAGGAGAAGGTCAACACTTGCACCACACCACATGAAACACATAGCCCTCCAGAACACACACCAGCACTACCTTTGCATAAAAACACAAACCACACACCCACCTTCGCAGAGGCTCTCAATAAAAATCTACCCAAACAGCAGAGATTTCCAAGGCAGAAATGTACTTGACCACCACAACGCAGCACTAATCATGACACACATTTATTTTTATTTATTTATTTTATTTATTTTACATTTGTTAACCGGGATGATCCGACTGGATACATGTCCTTTTTCAGCGGAGGCCCGGGGAGAAAAGCTCCAACAGAGTTTCATTGATAATTAGGTACAGTAAATGAGCTGAAAGAACTTAACAAAAACATAGGCTATTTACATACAAGTACAAGACTGCCATTACTATTTCTGAGATTACTACAAATGTAACATTAATAACATATTAGCAAGGACGGTAGGCAGTATTATGACATAGAGTTAGACAGGATACATATTTCTTTATCACAGTATACAAAGTACTTATCATCTTAGCTAGTTGTTTATGTTTTAGTTAATGGCACAGAGCTAGTCTGGGTTTGAGCAAGGACATAGCCAGTGTGACTTGAAGTGGAGTTTTAGACTATTTTTGAATTGACTTAGAGAAGTTGCAAGCGTGATGTTATTTCGGAGAGAGTTCCATATTTTACCAGTGGTGTTGGCAAATAGCGCGTCACCACCTAGGTTGAGAGATTTAGTTGTTTGGACAAGGAGTCTGTTTGCTGAGTGAAGGCAGCTTAGATTGGAGTAGGAAGTCATTAAGTTTTTTAGTGCTGGGGTATTCTCAGGTTGTTTAAGGATTTTGAAGGCCTCTATGAGTTGGGAGGTGAAGAAGGTGTGGGAATTCTATCCATCCAAGCTTTTTCAGGTTAGTACAGTAGTGTGTTCTGTGTGTTCTGTAGGGTAGGCCTGTAATGAACCTGGCAATGTGATTATAGCAGGATGAAAGCTTGGCCAGATCAGATTTGTTAAGGTGAGTGAGGACAGGAGAGGCATATAGTAGGGTAGAGAGAAGGTGTGAACGGGCTGTGGCTGCCCTGGCATTCGGGGTAAGGAAGGCTTTAATTCTGTATAGGGTCCCAAGTTTCTTGTTGACTGACTTAATGGCTTGGTTGATATGTATATCAAATCTGAGTTTATTGTCAATGTTTACTCCTAATAGCTTTGTATAGGTGTCTGGGGAGATGATGGTCCCATTATTGGATTTTATAGTGAAGTTTTCAGTCGGAGATCTATTGGTTGGGTAGAAGAGAAGTAACTTGGTTTTGTTTGGATTTAAGATCAGGAGATGGTTGGCAAGCCAGTTTTGACTTTGGTGAAGCTATGTTGGGTGGTAGTTAGTAGATTTGCAAGAGAGGCATTGGAACATATTATAGTGCAGTCATCTGCATATTGAATGCAGGTGGCTTCAGGGATGACTGTTTGGATGTCGTTTATGAAGACTGAAAAGAGGAGAGGTCCTAATATGGAACCTTGAGGAACTCCTATGGTATTTGGTAGTAGGCAGGAGAGCTTGTTTTGCCACATTACTGCTTGTTGTCTCCCAGTGAGGTAAGCTTGAAACCAGTCAAGGGCTGGAGTATCTAGATACAGGGTTTTTAAAGTATATAGAAGTAACTGATGGTTTACCATATCGAAGGCTTTCGATAGGTCCAGGAAGAGAGCGGAGGATATTTTTTTATTATTCCGGTTAAGATTAATGTTCTCAGTAAAAGAGAGGAGGGCAGTGGTTGTACTATGATGGGGTCTGAATCCATGTTGAGAGTCTGTGAGTGGTTTATTTTGGGTTAGAATAGATAGAGCATTAGTTGGTTGTGCATGCACTTTTCCATAATTTTGGCAAGTGGTGATAGTATGGCTATAGGTCTATAGTTGGATAGTTCTGTGGATGAACCTCCTTTGTGGAGTGGAATAACATAGGATATTTTCCAAATTGAGGGGATTGAGGCCTCAGTTATGGTTCTGTTAATTAAGATTGAGATAGGGTAGGCTACGACATCTGCAGCAATTTGCAGGTATTCAGCCGGCAGAAGATCGGCTGAAAGGGTGGTTGGCTTCAGTTTTTTCAAAAGGGATCTGATAAAGGATGTGGACACTGGCTGGAAGTTAAAAGAGAGTGGTGAGTCGGGTATAGTGTTTATAGAAGTGTGGGAGGAGAAAGTTGGTTAGCTAATGACTGGATGGTTTCTGTGAAGAAAGTATTGAATGAATTGGCTATATCTTCTTGGCTCTTGTCAGATAATGTTCTTGGGGTCGGAGTAGTGGATTTGCCTGGTTGGAGAAGTTTATTTATGCCTGCCCAGTACTTTTGAGGGTTATTCTGATGTTTATGTTTCAGATTGTAGAAGTAATTTTTCTTATCTAGTATGATGGCTTTTTTAGTCTCATTTCTAAGTTGTTGGAATTTGATACGATCTAGGGGTAGTTTGGTAGTGCGCCATTTATCTCACGCTTTGTCTCTAGTTGTTATTTTGGTTTTGGTGTCTGTTGTTAGCCAGGGTGCTAGTTGACTTTTAATTCTTATTGAGTGTTTAGGGGCATGCGAGTCAAGTATAGTAAGGAATGAATTGTTAAATGATGACACTGCCTCATCAAGGGGAAGGAACTTTAGTTTTGTCCAGTTACATGATTTGAGTTCAAGTTGAAATTTAGTTGGGTCAAAGTTTTTCTTGGATCTGATAGACCTATAAATAGGTAAGCTTGTACAATTAATTTTGTCTTTCATGATGTATGTGAGCAGGTGATCACTAAGATCATTAGGAAGAGTTCCAGACATATAGTTCTAGGGATGACTGTTGGTGAGTATCCAGTCTAGTATACTCTCTTTTTGGTTATTGTTACCTGTACGTGTGGTAGGTGATATTATCTGAGAGAATCCATGTAGGTTAACAGGGATGGGGTTGGACTGTGCTGTGCATTGGTTTCAGTCAATATTAACATCGCCCAGGACAATGGTTTCTTGAGGGTAGTTGTTGGCTATCCAATGTAGAATGACCTCTAGTGTTTCTACATTGTTCCCAGGGGGAATATAGGTGACAATTAGGTTAATGCCCTTATGATTATTTAGTAGAATTTTTAGAGCTAGTATTTCAGCGTTAGAGACCTGGGGTGGTTGTATAGGGTTAGTTATGATGTTAAGTGTGCTATTATATAAGACGGCTATTCCACCTCCTCTTTTCTTTACTCTATCTGCCCTAAGTATATTGTAACCAGGAGGCAGGATCTCATTGTCTTTGGTTGATGGCGAGCCATGTTTCAGTAAGACACATTATGTTGGGGAGGTATGTGGCTAGTACAGCATGCAGGCTATGTATCTTATTGTTTAGGCTTCTAATGTTTAAGTGGCATATTAGGAGGGAGTTGACCAGTCGGTGGGAGAGTGGTGGGCTGGTAGGATTTTGAGTTAAGGTTGGGCCTGGATTAGGATGGATGTCCCCATCTTTGGTTATGTTTTTCTTAGATACGCTAGTAGTCTAATAACTTTGAATAGTAGTTTTAGTTCATATTTGGATTTTAGTGTTGATTGGAGTGGTTTTTTAGAAGCAAGTGGTTGGAATTTATAATTTTGGGGTAGTGTAGTAGTGGGCAAGTTCATGATCAGTGGAGGTAGGGGGTCTTGGTTTGGCATTTTGGATAAGAGAAACCTACAAATGTGAGATTTTCATAGCTAGTAAGAAAGTATGGCAGAATTAAGAGTGGTAAGATAAGAGGAAGGAGTTTATAATTATTTATAGACATGTTATATGTCATCAATGGGTGGGGTCAATGTGCTTCAGAGGAATAGTAGTGGTTAAACAGTAAAGTGGTGGGGGGGAGGAAATTGGAGAGGAAGTTGTGTAGGTTGGAGAGGAAGTAGGGGTGTGGCCTAGTGGCTATAAATGTAGACACAGTGGGGGCGGGTGGGATAAGGGGGCAGGGAGGGAAGTGGAGCGGGGCTAACCCAGTCCCAGTTTTTGGTCCTATGAGTGGGGTAAATAGTCTGATAGTGTAAGTAAGCAGATTGGAGTACAGGCTTGAAATTCAACATAAACATATACAGTTGTAAAATGTCTAATACAATTCAACATAAATAGGCATTTACAGTTGTAAAACACTTACTGGAGAGACACCTTCATGGGGCCTGTAGCAGAGTGGATTGTAGTTTTACAAATGGTGCCTGCCACAGGTAATATTCATTAACTCTGGGATTGTCTTAAGGTAATAAACAGGAAAGGGGAGGGGAGAACAAGGGTGTGAGCAGGCAGTTCTTTGTACTGCTGCTAATGAGCCAAAGCAAGACAAGTATGTGTTAAGAACAATCACAATTGACCAAGGACTGCTCTGAAACTGTAAGTCTTGTCTTAATTTCTCAGGTGGAAAACCAGGATAACCTTGTATCAGTAGGCTACTGTGGTATAGTTTAAATAAACAAACACACAGTATTGATCAGTTATTGATACTATTTGCTAACAGAAGGGAATAAGAGAAAGTGGAAGATGTGTGTGTGTGTGTGGTGGTGTTGGTGGTGGTGGTGGTGGTGGGGGGGGGGCTGCTTACAGCCAAAGCACAGTGCTCTCCAGGGGAAAATGAAGATTGGCTCAAACAGTTAGACACATACTCAAAGTTAACTGTAGCTGTTTGCAGACAGTTCAGACCCAGACTGCACTTTTCTTATAGGAATGTTAAAGGTGGTACCAGAGTTGAATACTTAAGAGTGGTGTTAGGTTCAAAGTTAACTGTAGCTGTTTGCAGACAGTTCAGACCCGGACTGCACTTTTCTTATAGGAATGTTAAAGGTGGTACCAGAGTTGAATACTTAAGAGTGGTGTTAGGTTCAAAGTTAACTGTAGCTGTTTGCAGACAGTTCAGACCCAGACTGCACTTTTCTTATAGGAATGTTAAAGGTGGTACCGGAGTTGAATACTTAAGAGTGGTGTTAGGTTCAAAGTTAACTGTAGCTGTTTGCAGACAGTTCAGACCCGGACTGCACTTTTCTTATAGGAATGTTAAAGGTGGTACGGAGTTGAATACTTAAGAGTGGTGTTAGGTTCAAAGTTAACTGTAGCTGTTTGCAGACAGTTCAGACCTGGACTGCACTTTTCTTATAGGAATGTTAAAGGTGGTACCGGAGTTGAATACTTAAGAGTGGTGTTAGGTTCAAAGTTAACTGTAGCTGTTTGCAGACAGTTCAGACCTGGACTGCACTTTTCTTATAGGAATGTTAAAGGTGGTACCAGAGTTGAATACTTAAGAGTGGTGTTAGGTTGGAGAGACACTGAGCCTTCATGGGGCCTGTAGCAGTGTGCGCCATTCAACCAAAGCCCCTAAGGCAAAACAGCATGTCCAGCACACTAGTCATAGGTGACTTGATAGAAAGGCACACTGATGTCCCACTCACTAGGTTGAATAAGGAGAAGATAACAGTAGGCTGCCTGTCATGTACCAGGATCCACCATATAACGCATGCACTCAGGTTCCTCAACAACAGGTACAAATATGAGTCTGTCATTGTACATGTGGGTGTGAATGACCTGAGAAGTACCTCCCTGGACCACATGAAAAGAGACATGGAGGAGCTCTTGGATTATGTAGCCCAGGCAGGTATGACCCTAGCCCTGAGCAGCATACTACCATCACCCAGAATGATACCACAGTACAAGCAGAAAATTATTGATTTCAACAATTGGCTAAGTTTCTGGTGTCATTCTAAGGGGATCCAGTATCTGTCTGCCTGGAATGACATGTTTGACAGACCTCAATGCTTTTCCAGAGATGGCCTGCATCTGCCACCCCTGGGCTTCCGGATACTGGCCAAGGTTCTTGCCACCCCTATAGTGCCTTTTTTTAGGCGGTGTTCCAGAGACCAAATTACCACTGCAACAGCTACAAACAAATGCAGTCTGAAGGTCATGCTGCTCAATGCTAGATGTCTAAATCTCAAAATGCACTCGCTCGAAGCACTCTGTAAAATGGAGAAGATTGATATTTGTGCTGTAACAGAGACCTGGTTCAAGGCAGCAGAAAGCACCCCTGCACTACCAGGCTATAACTTATTCCACACCTTTCAGCCCTAGAGCTTGGACCGCAGCTCCAAAGGTGGTGGCGTTTCCATATTCATAAAGGATGTGCACATCTCTAGACTGGTAGCCCAACATAATGCATCAGAGATACCGTAGGCGCAGCTAACACTGAGTAAGACAGTGATTCAGGATGTAGCCTGTTATTAGGTCCCCAACGATGTCCCAAGACACTCACTCTATGTTCCTAAGCACCCTGGAGAATATCAGAGTCCAACCTAAAACACTCATACTGGGCAACTTCAACTACCCCTCCATTAACTGGGAAAACTACTCATGTACCAATACACTTGCCCAATGTTTCCTGGAATTCATTCATTTCAGTGCCCTGGACTAGCTCATTCTTATCCCCACTAGAGGTAGCAACATCCTTGACCTGGTTATTACTAACATGGGTGACCGTTGCTCTACACCAATAGTCATCTCCTCCCTGGTTAGATCTGACCACAAACTAATCACCTTGGAAATCCCCCCCCCCCCCACAAAGGTAACCACCATGAAAAACCTCTCCAAAACTAACTTTGGGTTCCTAAGAACAGAGGTGGCTAACTTCACGACACCCATGCAAATGGAGAATAGTTGCATGACCGCTGAATCATACACTAATTGCACCGTACGAAAACTTACACAAATGCATGGATCTCGCCATACCCAATAGAACTAAGACGCTTTCCCCCCAAAAAAGGAAGCTGATCTGGTGGTTCCCTGCCATAAACAAACTCTACAACAGAAGGAGGAAACTGATGCAGAATAAGGTGAAGTCCCAAGACTGGAAAAACTCCCTTATCAGCCTCAACAAAAAGTTGTGATCCCTCATCAAATCCTCTAAAGCTAGCTATGAAAACAGAATTGCAGCAGATAGTAAAGACAACTACAAGGCCTTCTATAGTTATGTAAAGAACCTCCACAGCAATACCCAGATTTGCTCTGAGCTACTGCACAATAGTACCTCCTATACTGAGCCAACAGATTTTGCCAATATACTGGCTGACAGATTCAGTGCCAACTCCCCCCCCCCAAAGGACCAATCACAATACCAGTAGATTGCCAGGTACCCAGTATTACTGCTGCACAGGTTAAAACAGCACTGTCCAAGGACAAGAATACAGCCTCTATGAGACCTGACAATATCCCTGGCTGTGTTCTTCATGAACTACAGAGTAAACTGGCACCTCACCTGTGTGCTCTGTTCATTCACAGCCTCACTTCAGGCTTTGTCCGTACCGAATGGTGCACTGCTATCATCATCCCTCTCCACAAAGGTGGAGTGACTACAGACCCTGGAAACTATCACCCCATTAGCCTGACAAGTCTGATATGCAAAGCTATGGAATGCATCATCATGGACCTAATAAACAAGGATATAGGGACTCTCCAAACACTGGATCCCACACAGTTTGGTTTTGTGAAGGGTATATCATGCCTGCTTAACTTGGTTGACTTCTTTGAGTCAGTCACCAGAGCTGTGGATGAAGGCAAGGTGGTTCATACAGCCTACTTTGATCTGGCCAAGGCCCTTGATAGCATTCCCCGCTCAGGAATCATAGAAAAACTCACTAAGCTAGACATCAACCCCTGTATCACTAGATGGGTTGCAAACTGGCTCACAGATAGAACCCACAGTCTGAAAGTAGCTGACTCCAAGTCAAACTGCTGACCAGTCACCAGTGGAGTCCCACAGGGATCGGTCCTGGGTCCCCTCCTGTTTGGTATTTACTTCTCAGAAGTCCAGTCCAACATGAAGGGACTCTGGCTGACAAAGTGTGCAGATGATTCATAAGTTCATAGGTAGGTACTAGGCTATTGGCCCTAGGGCCTATATAAGCCTAGCCAAATGGTACCCTGGCTTTTGTCACCCAGCAAAATTATTTTCCTGTGCCCCTGTCAAGCAGAGCCACAGAAGTGATCCCTGGGGTGAATTTGCTATGTCCCATCCAATCATCATGATTTTTCCTGAAGAGTGCTAATGAGAAGCTTTGTTTAATATAGATAGGTAGTTTGTTCAAGAGTATGGGAAGTCTCTGGGACATGAATCTATCATTCCAGCATGTTCTGTTTATTGTGGTGACAAGGTTTAGGTCCCTAGAGCATGTAGCTCGGAATTATTGGGATTTCTTTATGTGGAGCATGTCCAACAGCTCTGGGTTTGACATAGCTTTGTATGTTAGGCAGAGATTGCCTCTGAGTAGGTGATATGTGACAGAGAAAAGCTGGAGTTTTTTGAAACTGTTCTGCATAGGGCATCTGTTTGAGGCTGGTAATCCTCTTTGTAAGGTATTTATGTGGCCTTTCCAGTTGTTGTAGATGTCTTGTGAGGTGCTGTTAGAAAAATGTGTATTTGACTATATGAGAAATGCTAGTTTAAAAGCAAAGTAGTATATAATGCATTTTATTCTATTACTCATATAGTAGAGAGGATTAATTCATGTTTAAATGTAAAGTAGTTTTGAAACTGCAGTGTGGCTTGAAGCAAAGCTGACCTTCGACCCTGGCAGATGCTAGCTTAGCAAGTTTTTAATGTTTATGCTTTCACAAGTGATTATCTGCTGGGACAGGAAATTAAATGTGTGAAATAATGAAATCTTCTGCTCTTTCCTGCTGGGATGATTTGGCCCTGTATATGTATTACTGAGATAGCATGCAGCTGTGTGAGAAAGTGTAACAGAGAACAAAGATGTGTATTAAAAGACTGAATCTGCTATTGTATTTGAACTGATATGAAACCTTGAAGAAGTAACTTTACAGAGAGACATTATGTCTGACCAGGTGGATAGCAAGGCCGTATTGTAACCAGAAGAAAACTTTTTTAAAATATACAGCATCAGCAGATTTAATGAATAGAGGACTGTAAGCTAAAGTGATGTAGATGCCCTGTGACATACCACGTCAGTAAGGTGGGCACAGCTTGAATGTTAAACCTATATAAAATTGTGTGCTTCCTGTTTCATGTCAGACAAAATTTCTGTACTTGTACGTTTTTTGCCTCCTGGTGTACACTAGTAAACTTTTGAATCTGAACCTCCTGTGTACTGAATTCTTGATTTTATTTAACAGTTTGGTCCTTCTTAGCTGGAATTCCCTCGGACAGCTGCAGATCAGAGTCTACCAGTGGTCGAATACTGTGCAGGAGAAGTTACCGAAACGGTTCTTCTTGGGTGAAAAGACCTCCGACTGAATTATAGTTTAAAGAGGCTGGCCACTTTCTGATCTGTGGCCGAAGAGCGGACATTGGACAGTTCAATACTGGAGGCCCAGGTAGGAAGAATTTACCTTTTTTCTGTTTTAGATCAGGGACTAGGTTACAGTATATTGTTGTCAAGATTTGTTTTGCAGATCAGGGACAAAAGGAAGTACTGTATATTTGGTCATAGATCAGGGTAACAGAATAAGGTAGGCAGTCATTCTAGATACACTGCGAACAGGAACTGAGAATTTGATATCATGTGATAAAAACGGGTTACGTAACATTTTCTTTGCCATGAGTAATCAGTGCACTAAAACATTGCGAGATCCGCCCCTAACCGAAGACGCAAAATACATGCAATCACAACGTTCCGATAACGTTAGGTATTATATGAAATGGGTTAACAAATATGAATTTGATGGTAAACTAGATAAAACTTCACTAGTTAAACTCCTTAAACAGCTTAAATCTGATGTGGGAGGTCAGGCAAAAAAGCAACGCCAATTAGGCATTCCTCAGGCACACAGGTGTATTGAGGAAGCAAATCGTAGAGAACAGAAGCTTAAAAATTCAAAAACATTATTTTTAGACAAAGAGGATAATAACTTGGTAATAGCAACAGCTCCTCCTCCTCCTCCCTTGCCCCCTCCCTTACCCTTTTCAGGATATGAAGCGAGTGGACAAGCTGGTCCGCCTCCGCGTTATCCTGAAGTTTCAGCAAGACCACAATCATTTGTTAGAGATCCTATTGAAACTAGGTCCCGAACACGTAAAACACATAGGGACACAGAATCATATCAAATAGAGAGAAACCTACAGGATGAGAGTGAGGAAGAAATATGCCCACTTATAGAAGTTCCAAATCCTCAGGCAGGACAGGAAGGGCAAAACCCAACACTCTTAGTATATAGACCATGGACACCGGAAGATATCCGGAAGGCTACTGAGGGAATCCCCCATCCGAAAGTTAATTTTACGAAATTTTTACAAGATTTACAAGGCATGAGGTTGAGTTACCACTTGAATGGGGAAGAAGTAGAAAAAGTAGTAAGACAAATTATAGGTCCAGATTGGCACATGATTTGTGGCACCTGGAATCCTCGTAATGCAGAGCTTAGACCACTCCCACATAGTGACGCAGAGTTAGACAACAGAGTGGAAGGTCTAACAGACCGAATCTCTGAGAAATGGAAACCTAGAGCAGACTGGACTTGCATTAATCAATGCATACAACAGGAAAATGAGACAATAGATGGGTACTATGCTAGATTATTAGAGTGTTTTAATAATCATAGCGGTATGTCAGTTCCTGAGAACCATACAAATGATTCCCCGTATGAACAACAATTGAAAAATGCATTTTTGAAAGGTTGCATTGCACCTATTAGTAGCTTCATTACAAAGCATATGATAGACCATCGAACAGGGAGGCTACAAGCCTTACTTGAATACGCTAGACATGCTGAAAGACATTTCAATAGTAAAAAGAAAAAGAAGGCGCAAGTCTTCACTGCTGAAGATGGAGCTGAAGTGTTTGTGTTACAGTTAGGTAAAAAGGGCAAGAAGAATGCCCAGAGAAACAAACAGTCTGACAAACGATCAGAAGATTTTGAAGAGAGAAAAAAGAGAGGTGAATGCTTCAAGTGCGGGAAAAAGGGACATCTAGCAAGGGATTGTAAGCAAAACAAAAAGGTAATTACAGAAGATAAGGGAGATGAGGACTGACTATATGATAGTGAAGATACATTATGTGAAAGTCAGAAATCATCGGGAAAAGTTAATAAACAGAAAACAAATGTAAATGTGATAGAAGGAGTAGAGGAAGTGCAAGTCGATATGGAGGATGAAGAAAGTGAAATTTTGGACTTAGCATTATTGAGTTTAGAGCTCTACTTAGCAGATACGAAACCGGAAGTTACACTTCTGGTGGAGGGAAGGGAAGTCAAATTCCTGTGTGACTCAGGAGCATCACGGACTTTGATACACCCCTCCAAGTTACCAGAACATTCCAAATAACCTGATTATATACTAGTAAAAGCAGCAAACGGACAGCTATATAGGGAACCACTTTCCCATGATATAGCAATAACTGACCCTGTTTCAGGTATGACCCAGAGAAGTAAGATTGTTGTTTCTGCAAAGTGTCCAGTGAACCTATTGGGTAGGGACCTTATGCAGATATTTGGCATAGCAGTAGTTCCAACTGTACAAGGTATGGAGGCACAGAGACAAATGGATACCTTTGTAGTGCGATCGGAGGGTGAAACTTTTTACTGGTACAGCCAGGACCTAGTCACGACTGGTCCAGGGGCAGTAACTGAGGAACTGATGAACCTAGCTATCAGTAAAGCACCCTCCCTCGACACTGATCGACAGCATTTGTTACACTGTACTCTATACTACTGTACTGCACCAAGACCTGATAGAGAGTATGAGCAAGAATTGTTCAGAAATCGTGCAACTAGACTAGTATTGCGTACTTTGTATTGGGATACTGAGGGGAACAGTGTAGTTAGCTGTTCAATACCTCAAGAATTCCTTGCATTATATAGATCAAATCGATTACCACATGTCAGCTTGACAAAGAACAAAAGTGAAAAATGGGCAGACTTAGGAGAAAAAGTAACAAGATGGGAGAAACAGACTGATTTAGAACTATCAGAACAAGGGATACAAAAACAAAAACTGGATTGGTTGACACAGACACATCCAGCTGTACACTTGCAATCTAGCAAGGACAGCTGATTAGAGTTCTTATTAGAAGAAGAAGAAAAGGCCTTATGTGAAATTCCAACAACTCTTTGGTCAACAGGCAAGTCAGATGTAGGACTTATTCGAACAGCAGGACCAGTTACAATTACCCCAAAGTCAGCTTTTAGACCACAGAAAAGACAATACCCTTTGAGAAAGGATGCAGAAATAGGAATTAAGCCTATAATAGCAGCATTACTCAAAGAAGGAGTACTGGTAGAATCTCCCGATTCACCATGTAATACACCCCTATTTCCTGTTAAAAAAGAAAACGGGGAATGGCGGATGGTACAAGATTTACAAGCTGTAAGTAATGCAGTAATACCTAGAGCACCTACGGTACCAGACCCACATACTTTGTTAAACAATTTAGAACCGCAACAGAAGTATTTCTCTGTGGTAGATATCAGCAATGCTTTCTTTTCAATACCTATACATCCTGATAGTCAGTATTGGTTTGCATTTACATTTCAGGGTAAAAGGTATACGTATACTCGACTACCACAGGGATATTGTGAGAGCCCAACAATATTTGCACAAGAAATGGCTAGCAACCTGGCAGGGTTTACCCCACCGGGAGGTAGTCAAATTCTACTTTATGTAGATGACATCTTGCTAGCAGCCACCACCCAGCAACAGTGCAGGAAGGATACTGTAGCATTATTGAAATTTTTAGCAACACAAGGACACAAAGTAAACAAAAGTAAGTTACAACTTTGGAGAAAACAAGTTAGATACTTGGGATATGTAATATCCAATGAAGGTAGAATATTGGACGAGGAAAGAAAAACAGCAATCTTGCAAGCACCCAAACCAACAACCAAGAAGGAAATGATGTCTTTCTTGGGTACAACTAATTTTTGTCGGAGCTGGATACCAAATTATGCTTTGGAATCTGCTCCACTGACTGACTTGATATATAAGATACCGATGGCAGCACAAGATATCTTACAATGGACACCCGAAGCAGAAACGGCTTTCTGCAGGTTGAAGCAGTTGATAGCTTTTTCATTAGTTTTAGGACTTCCAAATGATCATAAATGATTCTTTCAGACCGTAGATTGTAAGCAAGGATATATGACGTCAGTATTGATGCAACAACATGGGGATAAGCAACGCCCCATAGCCTATAATTCATCGCAGTTAGATCCAGTGGCGCGATCTTTTCCTCACTGTGTACAAGCAGTAGTTGCAGCTGCAATGGCAGTACAGGCTTCAGCCTCAGTGGTGTTATTCCACCCTCTCACATTGAGAGTGCCTCATGCAGTTGCAATAATTTTACTGCAAGAAAAAGTGGCATACCTTTCTCCTGCTAGACACCTTTCGTGTATGACTATACTGCTGAGCCAACCTCATATGACAATTGAACGATGTACGACATTAAATCCATCAACATTACTTCCAACTCCTGCGGAGGGCACACCACACAGTTGCCTGCAGGAAATTGAACAGTTAGCTTTACCTAGACAAGATCTCACAGATATGCCCTTAGATAATGCCGAGGTGACATATTACCTGGACGGCTCATGCAGAAGGGGTCCTACAGGGAAGAATCTGGTAGGGTATGCAGTAGTTACAGACACTGAAATTTTAGAAGCTCAGTCCTTACCACACAACTTATCTGCACAGGCAGCAGAATTGGTAGCTTTGACGAGGGCATGTACTTTAGCAAAATACAAGTGTGTAAACATATATACTGATAGTCAGTATGCTTTTTCTACAGTACATGTATTTGCACAACAATGGAAAAATAGAGGAATGATAACATCTAGGTGAAAACCTATTAATCGTGCACAATTTATTCTGGAGTTATTAGAATCTATTCAGTTGCCTACCAAAGTAGCTATTTGTAAATGTGTAGCTCATACGAAACAGCAGGATAAAATTTCAAAAGGCAATGCACGAGCTGATGCAGCTGCAAAGCAAGCAGCCTCAGACTCAGAAACTTTACTTTTGAATGAGGAATTACAACCCTCTGAGATTTTAGATTTAGATATGTTAAAAACAATGCGGACGCTTACTACAAAAGCAGAAAAACAAAAATGGGTAAAACGAGGCGCAATTCTTGAGAATGGACTGTACATTTCCAAAGAGAGAAAACCGATATTGCCGCCTAATTTATTTAGATATGCAGCTTTAGTGAGCCATGGGCAGTGCCATGTCTCAAAAGGGGGGATGGTACAGTTAGTAAACCGAATATTCCAAACATATGGATTCACAAACTATACACAAAAATTTTGTGCAGCTTGTCATACTTGTAACAAGCACCATGCACAAGGGGCATTTAAAACCAAGCAAGGAAGTTTTCCTATACCACCATATCCGTTCCATACTATTTGTATGGATTTCATAGAATTGAATAAGTGTGAAGGGAAAAAGTTTTGTTTAGTTATTATAGACGTGTTTTCTAAATGGGTAGAAGCTTTTCCAACCAAAAACCCGGATGCAGCAACAGTGGTGAAAGCCCTGATAAAAGAGATAATCCCTAGACTTGGCATTCCGGAAAGGATTTATAGTGACAACGGCACTCATTTCGTGAATCAGACAATCCAACAACTTGGGAGATTTTTTGGTATCTCCTTAAAGAACCATTGTGCCTACCACCCACAGTCAGCAGGACTGGTGGAAAGGTACAATGGTACCCTCAAAAATAAGCTTAGGAAGCTAGTAGAGGAGACCCAAAAGAATTGGATATACTGTCTGCCTTTGGCACTGCTGAGTATGAGAACAGTTCCAAATGTGAAGGGTTTGACTCCCTTTGAAATGGTTTTTGGGAGAGCATATTATGTGCCTCAGTGGAAAGCTCTCATGCCTGCAGAGCAAGAGGCTGATAGTTCATTAGCTAGTTATATGAGGAAACTGTTAACAAAAATATCTGTTTTGCTGTTTAACTCTTTTTCAGATAAGGAACAGACCAGACCGGTGGAAGCAGTCTTGGCCCCTGGGACATTTGTGTGGCTGAAAGTGATGAAAAGGAAGAATTGGGCGAGTCCAAAGTGGGAGGGACCATACCAGGTTCTGTTGGCAATGCCTACTGCAGTTAGAGTGGCTGAGAGGACGTCCTGGGTTCATTTGACACATTGTAAACTGGTAAAGAACTTTCAACTTGATGAAAACCTTGTGACTGATATACAACCAGACCGAGATGGCCAAAAACAAAGTGAATAGAAATTTAGATCAACCCCAGAGATGTTGCATAATCATATTGTTGAGTGTACATTTATTGACTGTAATTGTGACAATTTTCCTCTTGTTGTGGTTTATCCTACACACAACCACACAAGTGAAAGTGGGAAGGCATGATGAAACGTCTATAGACTGGCATCCAAATTTTAACACATACCTAGCCATGAAACGTGTATATGCAGAGACTATGAACATTTCAAATTGCTGGGTTTGTACAGCTATACCAACAGCATATGGAGGACTGATAATGTCTGCAGTCCTTTTGGGGATAAATGAGACTTGGGAGAATTTACTCTTCGATACAGGAACTGTGAGATCACAGGACAAAATAGCTTTATTTTTACCTGTCACACAAAAAGGAGTTTTTATAAAAATGATACCCTCCAGGTGGGCTGGAGCAATTGTAAATTAACCATATCTTACCGATGTTATATTAAGAATAGTAATGGCAATACTTTTTGCAATACTAATTATGACTCATATTTGAACTAATTGAAAACAACCATGAATGACATTCGCAAAAATCCAGTTTTGTTTAAACAATTGTCAGTTATAGATCAGAAAATGTTTCATGCAGGGCTGATGCGTAATAGTACTAAAGTAGAAAACTGTTATTTTATTTGTGGGGAAAAAGGCATATAAATGGTTAAATGAGAATTGGTCCAGCAGTTGTCTTTTGGGTTATTTGGTTCTGGCAATAAAACATACTGCTGAATTGTCTTTGGGTAAGATACGAAACGTGAGAGAAGCAGCTCGACAACCTAAAGGTCCAGTTGAAAAACCTGTGAATCCAGTTGGAAAGATCGAAGCTGGCTGGAAAGATCATAATGCCGTGAAAGACAAAAGCAAATTGACTCATATGGACTTGAGTGACAGTGTTATATCCTGGGCAGGAATATTCTCAGCCTATGGAGCAGTCAAATCGATCTGGGAGCTAAGGAAGTTGTCGAAACTTCTCGAAGTAATGAGTAATGCAACTTTTTCTGCCCTAGAACTGGTAACTGATAACTGATGAACTGAATGCAATGAGAACTGTTGTGCTACAAAATCGAATGGCTCTTGACTTCACCCTAGTGGCGAGAGGTGGTATGTGCGCGCTTATCAAAGAAGAATGCTGTGCGTACATATCAGATAACAGGCATGAAATTAATAACCACCTAGAGGTAATTCAGCAAGTATCAACCATGACTGAACCAGGCCCAAACCCACTGACGGACTTTTCCAGAATATATTTGGGGGGTGGGGTTCCATCCTAATGAATATTCTGATTGTCATTTGTGTGGGTATACTCCTAATAGGAGCATGTGTTTGCTGTGGAATTCCCTGCATGAAAAGATTAATCAAAGATTTTATTGATGTATCTGTTACTGAAACTTTGTACCAAGACATTGAGATTGAAAGATTGATCTCAGATGACATTTTTTCTGAAGTATAGATTGAATGACTCACCTAGCTGAAAATCCTCAGTGGAAGAAGTTGGGAGATGAAATGACACTATCCATTCTTCAAAATAGAATAAAAAGTATTAATAGGGGGGAAATGTTAGAAAAATGTGTATTTGAATATATGAGAAATGCTAGTTTAAAAGCAAAGTAGTATATAATGCATTTTATTCTATTAATCATATAGTAGAGAGGATTAATTCATGTTTAAATGTAAAGTAGTTTTGAAACTGCAGTGTGGCTTGAAGCAAAGCTGACCTTCAACCCTGGCAGATGCTAGCTTAGCAAGTTTTTAATGTTTATGCTTTTCACAAGTGATTATCTGCTGGTTCAGGAAATTAAATGTGTGAAATAATGAAATCTTCTGCTCTTTCCTGCTGGGATGATTTGGCCTTGCATATGTATTACTGAGATAGCACACAGCTGTGTGAGAAAGTGTAACAGAGAACAAAGATGTATATTAAAAGACTGAATCTGCTATTGTATTTGAACTGATATGAAACCTTGAAGAAGTAACTTTACAGAGAGACATTATGTCTGACCAGGTGGATAGCAAGGCCGTATTGTAACCAGAGGAAAATTTTTTTAAAATATACAGCATCAGCAGATTTAATGAATAGAGGACTGTAAGCTAAAGTGATGAAGATGCCCTGTGACATACCACGTCAGTAAGGTGGGCACAGCTTGAATGTTAAACCTATATAAAATTGTGTGCTTCCTGTTTCATGTCAGACAAAATTCTGTACTTGTATGTTTTTTGCCTCCTGGTGTACACTAGTAAACTGTTGAATCTGAACCTCCTGTGTATTGAATTATTGATTTTATTTAACAGGTACATACCAAAAGAGGCATTGTATTCTATAATGGGTCTAATGAGTGATGAGTAGAGGGGATCAATGACCTCTTTTTTCTTGGATGAGAAACCTTTTGTGATGAGGTGTGCCACATAGAAGGATTTCCTGACTACTGCAGCGATGTGATTATCAAAGGAGAGACTACTGTCCACCTGTGTCCCAAGGTCTGTTATCACACTTTCGGTGTTAAGTAGACTACCACCTATATAGTAGTTCATGGGTACAGACTTTTTACCAAAAGGGATGACAATGAACTTTTTGGCATTGAGCTTGAGGCCATGGCTTTGACACCAGGCATCTGTCTCAGTGAGGCACTTTTGTAGCATGTCCACATCTTTAGGAGTTTTGATTATGGCTTCTAGTTTGCAGTCATCTGCGAACTTTGTTAGCCAAAGACCTTTTGTGTTAGCCTGTACTTCAGAGAAGTAGATACCAAACAGGAGAGGACCTAGGACTGAACCCTGTGGTACTCTACTTGTCACTGGTCTGAAGTTGGATTTAGAGTCTGCTACTTTCACAGTGTGGGTTCTGTCAGTGAGCCAGTTGGCAATCCATCTTGTGACATAGGGATCTATACCTAGTTTAGTGAGTTTATCTATAATTCCATAGTGGGGATGGTTTTGAAAGCCTTGGTGAGATCTAGATAGGCTGTGCAAACCACCTTACCCTCATCTTCGGCTTTAGTGACCACTTCAAAGAAGTCTATCAGGTTTAGGAGACATGATCTGCCTTTTAGAAACCCGAACTGGGTAGGGTCCAGAGTTTGGAGATTACCAATGTCATTGTTTAGAAGCTCCATGATGATATGTTCCATAGCCTTGCAGACCAGGCTCGTCAGGCTAATGGGCCGGTAGTTCCCGGGGTCCATGGTGGCTCCCCCTTTGTGACGTGGGATAACTGTTGCTGTGCACCATTCAGTGGGCACAAAACCTGAGGTGAGGGTATGATTGAATATGGTACTTAGGTGGGGTGCCAGTTCATTCTGTAGTTCATGTAGAACGCAGCCTGGGATGTTGTCAGGTCTGATGAATGCTGTGTTCTTGGCTTTGGAGAGTGTGTTTTTTACCTGTGCAGCCGTGATTACAGGAGATGAGCCCTTTAGGGGATGAAAGAGGGGTAAAGTTAGCACTGAACCTATCTGCCAGGATGTTGGCAATATCAGTTGGTTCTGTATATTTAGTACCATTGTGCTGTAACTCCAAGCAGATCTGAGTGTTGCCATTGAGATTCTTGATATAGCTATAGAATGCTGTGTGGTTGTCTTTAGAATCATTGGTGATTTTGTTTTCATAACTAGCTTTGGAGGATTTTATGAGGGATCTCAGCTTCTTACTGAGGCTGACCACGGAGTTCCTCCAATCATGGGATTTTACTCTTTTTTGCAACAGTTTCATTCTTCTGTTGTAGAGTTTGTTTATAGTAGGGGACCACCAGATTGGCTTCCTTTTTCTGGAGGATAGCATCTTGGTTCTGTTAGGGATTTCATGATCCATGCACTTTTGTAAGTGCTTAGAAAGTGCAACTGTATAGGATTCAGCAGTCGTACCTCTATTGTCCATGAGCATGGGTGTCATGAAGTTTGCCACTTCTGTCTTAAGAAGCGTGAAGTTGTCTTTGGAGAAATTTGTTATGGTGGTTTCCCTAATGGGGGTGGGATGTGCATGTCTAGGGTGATTTGTTTGTGGTCGGATCTGACCAACGAGGAATTGACCTCTGGTGTGGAACACCAGTTGCCCATGTTGGTAATGACCAGGTCTAGGATATTGCTGCCCCTTGTGGGGGTGTGGATAAGTTGATCCAAGGTGTTAGAATGTATGAATTCCAGAAAACGTTGAGCACAAGAGTTGGTACATGAGTAGCTTTCCCAGTTAATGGTGTGGTAGTTGAAATTGCCCATTATTAGGGTGTTCGCTTGTACCCTAATATTTTCCAGTGTATCAAGAAATGAGGAGTGGGAATCCTGGGTCATGGTGGGGGATCTGTAGCAAGCTACAACTTGGATTGAGGTATTGCCCAGAGTTAGTTGCACTTGGATAATCTCGGATGCATTATGCTGCGCAACTAGACTGGAGTTGTGGATATCCTTAATGAATATGGATACGTCTCTGCCTTTAGTGCTTTGGTCCAGGTTAGGTGGCCGAAAGGTGTGGTATGAATTATAGCCTGGCAATGCAGGGGTGCTCTCTGGAGCCTTGAACCAGGTCTCTGTCACTGCACAGATGTCGATGTTCTCCATTTTAAGGAGTGCCTCGAGTGAGTGCATTTTGAGGTTTCGACTTCTAGCATTAAGTAGCATTACCCTCAGATTTTGCTTGCTTGTACCTGTTATGGTGGTGAATTTGTCATTTGAATATTGCCTAAAAAAGGCACGGTAGAATTGGCAAGAGCCTTAGCAAGTATCCAGAATCCTAAGGGCGACAGGTGCAGGCCATCTCTGGCAAAGCATCATGGTTTGTCGATCATGTCATCTCAGGCAGACAGATACTGGATCCCCTTAGAATGACACCAGAAGCTTAGCCAATTATTGAAGTCAATCATTTTGTTCTTGTACTGTGGTATCATTCTGGGTGATGGCAGGATACTAATCAGGGCTAGGGTCATACCTGCCTGGGCTACAAGATCGGACAACTCCTCCATGTCTCTTTTCATGTATTCCAGGGAGGTACATCCCAGGTCATTCACACCAACATGGACAATGACAGAGTCATATTTGTACTTGTTGTGGAGTGACCTAAGTGCATGTGTTATGTGGCAGATCCTGGCACCTGACAGGCAGCTGACAGTAAATTTCTCCTTATTTAGCCTGGTGAGTGGAACATCAGTGTGCCTGACTATAGAGTCAGCTATGACTAGAGTGTTGGGTACATTGTTATGCCTTGTGGGCTGTGGTTAAGTGGCACACAGAGTTTGTGGGCTATGTGTCATTTGGGTTGTGTTGGTGGGAGGGTGAAGATTGCTTGCGTTTCTGCTTTGGAGGTCCCTGTTGCTTGGATAGATTTTTTTTGAGAGCCTCCATGAATGTAGATGTGTGTTTTGTGTTTCTATGTGTGTGTTTTGGTGGTGTAGGTTTTGAGGGACTATGTGATGAGTGTGGTGTGGTGCAAGTGTTTACCTTCTCCTCTTGACTGTCTAGTCCAGTCTTGGGTGAAGAGAGCTTTGCTTCCAGTTTGGCTATATAAGTGCATCTCTCACAGGTTGTAGTGTTGGATGGTAGGAGGAGAGGGTTGTCTGTGTTCATGAGGCAATTACTGCATTGCCCCAAGATGCCCAGATTCCTCAGGTAGACAGGAGAAAACACCGGGAGCTGTGACCCTTAGACATGCCTTGATAGGTGCTTATTTATTAAGTACTAAAAACTGTTTTCCTGTAGACAAGTGAGGAAAGTTGAGTGCTGTAGTAATTTGTAGCTTAGTTATTGCTTACAATGAGTTCTGAACAAGTGCTGATCTCAAAGAAACAGATTTGAGTGCTGAAACTAGAAAACTGGCTAGTTCTAAGAAACAAAATTAAGCTAGAAGGCTTCCCTCCAACACAGAAAGGCTTGGGGGCTCAGATGCTTACAAACAGTCCTGGATACAGCAAATCTGTATCTGGACTAGACGACTTACAGGAAAGGCAGAAAACAAGCTTAGAAAAAATATATATATATATATATATATATATATATATATATATATATATATATATATATATTTTTTTTTTTTATAAAGTGGAAAGGGGAAGGGAGGAGCAGAGACTAACTGGGTTGGCCTTCTCAAATGTCCTCTCTGGATTAGGTAGAATGAGGTAATGACACTAGACTGGAAGAAGTGTCCCAGATCAGATTTACCGTAGGGGTGGGCAACTGCAAAGCCACCAAGTATAACAACAGGATACCAATAGGGAGGGAGAGTGGGGAACAAAAATCAGAACAAACAAACCCAACCAGATGCTTAACAATTGTAGAAAATTCTAGTTAATACCTCACACACAGTGAGCAAAATAAAAGTGCTATAAATAACTCAGCAAGTTGGGTGCCATTATTAACTCCCCAAGTCATGTTGACATCCTACAGAAAGGCCTCACTGAGACCAATGACTGGTGTCAGAACCATGGCCTTAAGCTCAGCGCCAAAAAATATGTCGTTATCCCCTTTGGGAAAAATCCAGTTCCCATGAACTACCACATTGATGGTAGTCCACTGAACACAGAAGGTGTTATAAGAGATCTGGGAATGCAGGTTGACAGCAACCTCTCTTTTGACCACTACACTGCCACTGTGGTCAGAATGTCCTTCTATGTAGCACATCTCATTACTAAGGGTTTTGCATCCAAGAAGAAAGAGATCATTGTCTCCCTCTACTCTTCCCTCATTAGGCCAATCATCGAGTTCAAATGCCCCATTTGGCATGTACCTCACTAGACCCCTGCAACAACTGGAGAGGCCACAAAAATACCTTACAAAGAGGATCCTATGCCTTAAACACTTGTCCTATATGGACAGACTCAAAAAACTCCAACTATTCTCTGTCTCATATCGCCTACTTAGAAGTAATCTCTGCTTGACTTATAAAGTCATGTCTGACCCAGCTTTGTTAGAAATGCTACAGCTGAAGAAATCCCAATCCCTCCACACCACAGACTCCAGGTACCTCAATCGCATTGCCACAATCAACAGAACGTGCTGGAGGGACAGGTTCATAACCCAGAGACTGCCCATGCTATGGAATAGTCTTCCCATACATGTCAAACAGAGCACCTCACTGGCCCTCTTCAAGAGAAATCTTGATGAGTGGATGGGAAATAGAAAATTCACCCTGGAATCACTCCAGTGGTTCTACTCGACAGAGGCACTGGAAACTAAGCTCTGGTGGTACGATGCCAGGGTCATCCTATGGGCTAGGCTTGTAAAGGCTCCAGGGCCATTAGCCTAGTACACACCTATGAACCTATGATATAAACAATGCAAATGACAGTAGAGTATTTCACATTCTGGAAGCATTCAGAGGAATGTATCATTGAAGTAGATCATAATGCAGTCTGGAAAAAAAGGCAGTATATTTTTTGAGTGGCGGTTATAGGAGATTAAGTAAGGGGTTATAGTACAGAGAGAGGAACTTGGAAGTGATTAACAAAGGTAATACTAGTTACATACACAAAGCAAGGACTTATGTAACTACATAAGGAAAGATAATTTAATGGAATGGAAGCTGTCAGAGATAGAGGAGATTTATCCAGGGGAGAGGTATGGTGACAAAGCTAGGTGTTTTTGAAATACGATTTTAGTGAGGACTTGAAGAGGTTGGGTTTGCTAATCTGTCAGATGGAGCTGGGTAGGGTTTCAGATTTTAAAACTATAGTTAGAATAAAGGGACTCACTGTGGAGTTATTGGAGGGATTGATTTCGATCAGGAAATTATCAGAGGAGCAAAGTTTTCTAGTGGGAGTATACCATTTTATCTTCAGATGGAAATTGTTAAGCGATAGGCAGCTGTGAGGGATGTGTAAGATTTTATGTTTTGAGTTGACAATAGCTGAAGTAATAAGTTATTCAAGCCAAATTTTTTTTTGTGAATTTAAGTTATTTCATCATAGCAATGCTAAAGCTTTCCAAGCTGGTTTGAATGCTGATTTGTGAAGATGGGGACGGCCTATGAGAGTGTAGGACGTAAATAGGTAATTGTGCATTTGTGAGTGAGGTCTGTTAAGTAGACTTTTGCCCTGTATAGCAGGTTTAAGTTGTTTTCTCAACTATTAGTTGGACATGGAGGTCAAAGTTTGGATTTTCATCAATGACGATAGCTAAGAGTTTTGTGGGGGAAACGCATTAAATGGTGGTACCAACAGAGGAAAGAAAGGTGAAGTTAGTTTTTATGTCAGAGATTGACCTACAATGAGCAACATTAGCATATTTTTTCTTTTGCTCAGGGATGGTTTTGGCTGTGCAGATTATAGTTGAATTGTCAGCATACTGGAAAAGGGCTGAGTTAGTAGAGACAAGAAAGTTGTTAGTGAATATATTGAAGAGTAGGGGGCCATGTATTGAGTCTTAAGGGACTCAAACAGGTATGGCAAGAAAGGTGGATTTGGACTGTTATCAGCTTATATTTTGGGTTGTATAAGTGAGACAGGTATTAAATCATTCTAAAGCTAAGACAGCAAAACTTAATAATGAAAGATGCAGAGTAATTTGGAATGAGAGAGTGTATCGAAAACTCTTGATAAATTAAGGAAAACTCAATAAAAGGTAATTGTCATTTCTGTGTTCATGAGTGGTGTAAAAAAGAAAGATAAAAAAAGCATTGTTAAGTGCTGTGGAATGGGCAAAATCCATGCTGGCAAGGGGAAAGAAGGTTGCTGTTTAAAAGTTAGTTTAGTAGTTGAGAGTGGCTGCATTTCTTAATTAACTTAGACAAAAGAGAGTAGGGCAATGGGTTTGAAGTTAGAAAATTCAGCAGAGGGGCAACCTTTGTACAGTGGTGGGACATGGGATTGTTTTCATGAGGTAGGGAACAGGTATTGCTGTATAGATCTGCTTATAATGATAGAAACAGTATAGACAGTGGTTGTTTTGGCGAGATACTGATCTTTTGTGAAGTTGGGTACAGGCTGGAGAGTAAAGGAGTTAGAGTTACTGATAGGTGGAGATTTCATTGATGGGATTGAACTTGAATTGTGTTTATTAAGTGTTGTGGTGGCACTGATGAAATGGCTATTAAAGATGCAGGCTATGTTGGAGCCAGTTTCAGTGGGTCAGGAGTTGGGCTGTGTGGGTTTCACAGGTTTCCCTAGCTGAGTGCCAGCTGACAAGAACTTTTTTGTTTTCTATTGTAGGTTCTGATGAATGGTAAAGTATTTATTTATTTATTCTTTTTTTTTTTGCCAGTGATGATTTTGTTTTGTTATATTTCGTAGACGATGATAGAAGCAGTTTGCAGGTGTTTTGTTGGCTCAACAGGCACTCCATGTTTTATCTCTGTGACTCATTAATTGTTGGATTGTGAGTGTTAGCCAAAAGGAAGAATTAGATTTAAGACTTGTCTTCCTGAGAAGGGCTTGTTGGTTTAGAATGTGGAATCATTAATGTGTTGTGTAGCACTGTCTAAGAGAAGATGTTTTGATACACCTCAATTGTAGAGTATGAGAGTATTAAGTAAAGGTATCTTATTAAATTTAGATACATTCTTGAAGAAGTTGGATAAGGTGCATTTGGAGGATTTAGTGACCTTAAGATTATTCTAAGGGGTATATGTAGGCTCTGACTTGGGTGGTCTAGCATTTACAGCCTACCTCTGTCTATTAGGAACATAGATGCCAGACCAGGGGTGAATTTCCCATTTCCCATCCACTGATCTAAGTTATGTTTGAATTGGGTTAGGGAAGAACTCTGCTTCACAAGGATGGGAAGCCTGTCCCAGAAAACGGGTAGAAGAGGTATTCTCTGAGACACATACCTGTCCCTTCAACATGTCCTATTTATATCACAAGCAATGCTTAAGCTCCTTGATTGGATGATTCTGATGCTATTTGTTTTGTGAATATATAGACCCACTACAGCAGGATCGAAGGATGCTTTGCATGTCAGGAATAGACCACCCCTCTACATTCTGTAGGAGAGTGAGTATATGGATAGGGTTTTGGAGCTATCCACACAGAGCATGTTGTTTACACCCTGTATCCTTTTCTGAGGAATCTCTGTGAACATTCCAGTTGTTGCATGTGCCTGTTCAGGTACACACACTGATGAGGGCGTTATACTCAATGAATGGTCTTATGAGTGCTAAATATAGTGGAGCAATGACTTCCTGTACCTAAATGCCATACCTTTGCTTTAAAGTTGTGCAGCATAGAATGATTTCCTTACTACCAAAGACACATGATGTTCGAGTGCCAGGTTACTATCTATATGCATCCACAAATTCCTGACTACTGGGTCTACCCTTAGGGGTGTGTTATCAGTGAGGCAATTTCCAGAGGTAGCCAACTTTCTGAGGATACTATTATGAATTTCTTGGTCTTCAGTTCTAGATTGTGGCTGTGGCACCAGTTATTTGAGTAAGCCCTTGTTGGAGGATATTAGTGTTTTGGGGATTCTATAACTGTACCTGATTTGCAATATTCTACAGTCTTGATCAGCCAGAGGCCCTTGACATTAGTCTTAACCTCAGAGAAATAGATGTTAATGGACCCAGCACAAATCCTGAAGGACTCCACTAATGACTGACCTATTTGTAGAGGTGGACCCTTTTTATTGGGTTTTCCCCAGCTTTTGGGTAGTTAAAGTCCCCTAGAGGGTTTTGAAAACATTTTCCCTATGTTTAGGGGCTGTGTGGGGTTCCCTGAGTTTGGAGAGGGTGGCCTGTAGCATGCTACAATTTGTAGAGCAGTTTTGCTCTATGGTTAGTTGCACCTGGATGGTTTCAAGCTTCAGTATGCTAAGCTTACCAACCTGGAGGTGTGGCCAGTATCCTTTATGAATATGGATACACCCCTCCTTTGTGTGGTGTGGTCCGGTTTTGGGGCGGAAGTCGATGATATGAGGTAAATCCTAATAGTGCCCGGGGGTGCTCTCAGGAGCCTTGAACCAGGTTTCATGCTACAAGCACAGACATCGATGTTCTCCATACTGAGAAGGCCTCGAAAGTGCATGCATTTTGAGATTTAGACTTCTGGCATTGAGCAGCATTACCCTCAGTTTCTTCCCATTTTTGTTTCTAGGGTGGTAGGTTTAGGAATTTGAGCCTTGCCTAAAAAAGGCACTATGGGGTGGCAAGAGCCTTAGCCAATATCCGGAATCCCAGGGGTGACAGGTTAAGCCGCCCCTTAAAGCATGGGCAGCCGGCTTGTCAAGCATGTCATCCCAGGCAGACAGACACTGGATCCCCTTTGAATGACACCAGACATTAAGCCAATTGTTAAAGCTGATCATCTTGTCTCTATATTGTGGCATCATTCTTGGTGAAGGAAGGATACTGCTCAGGGTTAGGGTCATACCTGCCTGGGCTACATAATCAGAGAGCTCCTATCGCCTACTTAGAAGTAATCTCTGCTTGACTTATAAAGCCATGTCTGACCCAGCTTTGTTAGAAATGCTACAGCTGAAGAAATCCCAATCCCTCCACACCACAGACTCCAGGTACCTCAATCTCATTGCCACAATCAACAGAACGTGCTGGAGGGACAGGTTCATAACCCAGAGACTGCCCATGCTATGGAATAGTCTTCCCATACATGTCAAACAGAGCACCTCACTGGCCCTCTTCAAGAGAAATCTTGATGAGTGGATGGGAAATAGAAAATTCACCCTGGAATCACTCCAGTGGTTCTACTCGACAGAGGCACTGGAAACTAAGCTCTGGTGGTGCATGCCAGGGTCATCCTATGGGCTAGGCTTGTAAAGGCTCCAGGGCCATTAGCCTAGTACACACCTATGAACCTATGATATAAACAATGCAAATGACAGTAGAGTATTTCACATTCTGGAAGCATTCAGAGGAATGTATCATTGAAGTAGATCATAATGCAGTCTGGAAAAAAAGACAGTATATTTTTTGAGTGGCGGGTATAGGAGATTAAGCAAGGGTTATAGTACAGAGAGAGGAACTTGGAAGTGATTAACAAAGGTAATACTAGTTACATACACAAAGCAAGGACTTATGTAACTACATAAGGAAAGATAATTTAATGGAATGGAAGCTGTCAGAGATAGAGGAGATTTATCCAGGGGAGAGGTATGGTGACAAAGCTAGGTGTTTTTGAAATACGATTTTAGTGAGGACTTGAAGAGGTTGGGTTTGCTAATCTGTCAGATGGAGCTGGGTAGGGTTTCAGATTTTAAAACTATAGTTAGAATAAAGGGACTCACTGTGGGGTTATTGAGGGATTGATTTCGATCAGGAAATTATCAGAGGAGCAAAGTTTTCTAGTGGGAGTATACCATTTTATCTTCAGATGGAAATTGTTAAGCGATAGGCAGCTGTGAGGGATGTGTAAGATTTTATGTTTTGAGTTGACAATAGCTGAAGTAATAAGTTATTCAAGCCAAATTTTTTGTGAATTTAAGTTATTTCATCATAGCAATGCTAAAGCTTTCCAAGCTGGTTTGAATGCTGATTTGTGAAGACGGGGACGGCCTATGAGAGTGTAGGACGTAAATAGGTTATTGTGCATTTGTGAGTGAGGTCTGTTAAGTAGACTTTTGCCCTGTATAGCAGGTTTAAGTTGTTTTCTCAACTATTAGTTGGACATGGAAGTCAAAGTTTGGATTTTCATCAATGACGATAGCTAAGAGTTTTGTGGGGGAAACGCATTAAATGGTGGTACCAACAGAGGAAAGAAAGGTGAAGTTAGTTTTTATGTCAGAGATTGACCTACAATGAGCAACATTAGCATATTTTTTCTTTTGCTCAGGGATGGTTTTGGCTGTGCAGATTATAGTTGAATTGTCAGCATACTGGAAAAGGGCTGAGTTAGTAGAGACAAGAAAGTTGTTAGTGAATATATTGAAGAGTAGGGGGCCATGTATTGAGTCTTAAGGGACTCAAACAGGTATGGCAAGAAAGGTGGATTTGGACTGTTATCAGCTTATATTTTGGGTTGTATAAGTGAGACAGGTATTAAATCATTCTAAAGCTAAGACAGCAAAACTTAATAATGAAAGATGCAGAGTAATTTGGAATGAGAGAGTGTATCGAAAACTCTTGATAAATTAAGGAAAACTCAATAAAAGGTAATTGTCATTTCTGTGTTCATGAGTGGTGTAAAAAAGAAAGATAAAAAAGCATTGTTAAGTGCTGTGGAATGGGCAAAATCCATGCTGGCAAGGGGAAAGAAGGTTGCTGTTTAAAAGTTAGTTTAGTAGTTGAGAGTGGCTGCATTTCTTAATTAACTTAGACAAAAGAGAGTAGGGCAATGGGTTTGAAGTTAGAAAATTCAGCAGAGGGGCAACCTTTGTACAGTGGTGGGACATGGGATTGTTTTCATGAGGTAGGGAACAGGTATTGCTGTATAGATCTGCTTATAATGATAGAAACAGTATAGACAGTGGTTGTTTTGGCGAGATACTGATCTTTTGTGAAGTTGGGTACAGGCTGGAGAGTAAAGGAGTTAGAGTTACTGATAGGTGAAGATTTCATTGATGGGATTGAACTTGAATTGTGTTTATTAAGTGTTGTGGTGGCACTGATGAAATGGCTATTAAAGATGCAGGCTATGTTGGAGCCAGTTTCAGTGGGTCAGGAGTTGGGCTGTGTGGGTTTCACAGGTTTCCTAGCTGAGTGCCAGCTGACAAGAACTTTTGTTTTCTATTGTAGGTTCTGATGAATGGTAAAAGTATTTATTTATTTATTCTTTTTTTTTTTGCCAGTGATGATTTTGTTTTGTTATATTTCGTAGACGATGATAGAAGCAGTTTGCAGGTGTTTTGTTGGCTCAACAGGCACTCCATGTTTTATCTCTGTGACTCATTAATTGTTGGATTGTGAGTGTTAGCCAAAAGGAAGAATTAGATTTAAGACTTGTCTTCCTGAGAAGGGCTTGTTGGTTTAGAATGTGGAATCATTAATGTGTTGTGTAGCACTGTCTAAGAGAAGATCTTTGATACACCCCAATTGTAGAGTATGAGAGTATTAAGTAAAGGTATCTTATTAGATTTAGATACATTCTTGAAGAAGTTGGATAAGGTGCATTTGGAGGATTTAGTGACCTTAAGATTATTCTAAGGGGTATATGTAGGCTCTGACTTGGGTGGTCCAGCATTTACAGCCTACCTCTGTCTATTAGGAACATAGATGCCAGACCAGGGGTGAATTTCCCATTTCCCATCCACTGATCTAAGTTATGTTTGAATTGGGTTAGGAAGAACTCTGCTTCACAAGGATGGGAAGCCTGTCCCAGAAAACGGGTAGAAGAGGTATTCTCTGAGACACATACCTGTCCCTTCAACATGTCCTATTTATATCACAAGCAATGCTTAAGCTCCTTGATTGGATGATTCTGATGCTATTTGTTTTGTGAATATATAGACCCACTACAGCAGGATCGAAGGATGCTTTGCATGTCAGGAATAGACCACCCCTCTACATTCTGTAGGAGAGTGAGTATATGGATAGGGTTTTGGAGCTATCCACACAGAGCATGTTGTTTACACCCTGTATCCTTTTTCTGAGGAATCTCTGTGAACATTCCAGTTGTTGCATGTGCCTGTTCAGGTACACACTGATGAGGGCGTTATACTCAATGAATGGTCTTATGAGTGCTAAATATAGTGGAGCAATGACTTCCTGTACCTAAATGCCATACCTTTGCTTTAAAGTTGTGCAGCATAGAATGATTTCCTTACTACCAAAGACACATGATGTTCGAGTGCCAGGTTACTATCTATATGCATCCACAAATTCCTGACTACTGGGTCTACCCTTAGGGGTGTGTTATCAGTGAGGCAATTTCCAGAGGTAGCCAACTTTCTGAGGGATACTATTATGAATTTCTTGGTCTTCAGTTCTAGATTGTGGCTGTGGCACCAGTTATTTGAGTAAGCCCTTGTTGGAGGATATTAGTGTTTTGGGGGATTCTATAACTGTACCTGATTTGCAATATTCTACAGTCTTGATCAGCCAGAGGCCCTTGACATTAGTCTTAACCTCAGAGAAATAGATGTTAATGGACCCAGCACAAATCCCTGAAGGACTCCACTAATGACTGACCTATTTGTAGAGGTGGACTCCTCTATCCTAATTTCTTGGGTCCTACCCGAAAGCCACCCAGCTATCCAGTGGGTGATAAAGGAGTTTATACCTAACTGCATGAGTTTATCTGGAATACCCAAGTGAGGTATTGTATCAAATTCCTTGGCCAGATCAAATTAGGTTGTATGCACCATTTTGCCTTTATCCTTTGCTTTGGTGACCTACTTGAAGAAGTTCACCAGTTTGAGTAGGCATGGTCTACACTTGGCAAAACCAAAATGGGTTGGATCAAGTGACTGAAGATTTTCTATGTCATTATGTTTTTTGGTTCCCTTGGACATAATTTTTTCTGGCCCCAGTACCCAAAGTCCACACCAGGTCTAAAAGCTACTCTCCTACCCCCTTGGACTTACCCCAGTTTTGCTGGTGCCAGTTGTGGATCTGAGGGTATTCTCAAGGCTCAGCTCATTTGTGCTTCCATCTGGGTGGGATTTTTTTATGACCTACCCCCCCCCCCATGCTTGTTGATTACATTCAAGGGCAATTCCTGTCTTTGGACCACATCTCACCTTAGGGACCATATCAATGAGCACCCTCCCTCACTGGAATTTCCCTGTTGATCCGTCAGTCACCCAAGCCTCTAACTGAACCTGGGTTGACTGGGCCATAGTCAGGGCTTATCCCTCTACACCACTGCAATGGCCTTTCCTATTTCATTGTTTATCATTGCCGTGATAATGCTTCCCATGGCATTGCATATCAGACTAGTCAGACTTAGGTGTCTGTAGTTACCAGGGTCAGTAGCTGGCCTGTCCATTGCAGTACATCATTTGCATGGCACGAAGCCTGACTGGAGGCTACAGTTAAATAGTGACTGTAGTAGTCCTGATAGGTTGTGTTTCATGCTATTTATTAGACATTCTGGGGCCCACTGATGCAATATTCAGGGTCTTGGACAGCGCATCGAGGACTTGCTCTCTCATGATAGTTGGGGGATTATGTTTGATGGTATTTCCTGAGGGGCGGCTTGGGAGAGAGAGGAGTGAAATTGGAGTTGAAATTATTGACCAGTAGATTTGCTATATCTTCTGGCTCAGTGTAGATGACTCCATTTACAATTAGCTTTACACAGTGTTATGGATTACTCTTGATGTTGCAGACAAAGCTAAGGAAAGCCTTGTGGTTGTCCTTGACCTGGGAGGTTATTTTTACCTCAAATTTGGCTTTGCTAGACTTGATTTGACCTCTGAATTGCTTATTTAGATTGATGAAAGAGTCTTTTTATTTCCTGCTGGGCATTGCATTCCCTAATTTTTGCCATGGCTTTCTTCATTTTGTTACACAACCTACTGATGTTGGGATTCCACCAGGAAGGCTTGTTTTTTTTTTTTTGAGTTTGTTCTGTGCTTATTCCCTGTAGGCACAGCTCTCTTTATGGATCTATTAATATGATTGTACAGGTTGTCAATGAACAATTCTGCACAGTTAGCATTGCTCTCAGAGTTTGGGGGGCGTGAAATATTTGCCATAGTAGGACGTTTGCTATCTTAATTTGTATGTGGAGAAGCTCAAGCACGTCATCCTGTTTGATCAGTCTTTTTGATGCAAATTGAGACACTTCCACATTTAATCCTTGACTGTGCTGTAGCTGGTCTAAAATGTGTGGAAGGCATTGTAGCCCTGCACTACCAAGGTGATCTTTGCAACCTTAAACCTCTTCTCAGTAATTGCACAAATGTTTGCATTCTTCAGGGTGAAGAAAGCTTGGAGGGAGTGGAGTTTCTTGTTTTAATGGTTAAGGTGTTAAGCCTTATAGATGCAAGGTACAAGGTTTGATTCTCACATGGGGTAATTGGCTAGGCTTAAAATGCCCACAAGGGCAGTTAGCCTACTAGTGATCTATGAACCTATGAACCTAAGACTGCAGGCAGTGAGCAGTAACACCTTTAGACATTCTAAGGTTGATTTTGCTATGTCTGAAAGTTTGTCAGTTTGGCATTGCCTAAAAAAGGCACAATGGTGGAGGCCAGTGTTTTAGCCAATATTTAAAATTCTAGAGGGGACAGGTGCAGACCATCCCTGGTAAGGCAGTATGGTCTGTTGTTGACAAATATTGTGCCCTCTTGGACAGACACCAAAAACTAAGCTAATTGTTAAAGTCGGTCATCTTCTTTTCATATTGTAGCATCATCCTTGGAGACGGTACAATGCTGCTCAATACTAGGCTCATACCGGCATGGGATGCATATTCCGAGACTTCATGATGTCTCTCTTCACATAGTGCAGAGGAGATATGTCTCAGGTCATTTACACCCACTTGGATGATGACTGAGTCATACTGGTACTTGAGATCCAGTGACCTGAATGCATGTGTGATCTAATGAATCCTGACACCTGATAGGCAACTTACCATGACTTTCTCCTTACTCAGCCTGGTAAGTGGGATGTCTGTGTGTCTCATAGCAGTGTCTCCTATAACCAAAGTATTGGGTTGTATGGTGCTTGGCTTATAGGCCTATAAGCTGAGGCTCTACAAGATGTGGATGTATGTATGGTGGTTGGTGTTGTTTTAGTGGAGTGGTTTTGGGGTTGATGAGTATATTTCTTGTAGGTGCAATATCTGGGGGTCTCTGGGGTTTAGGAAGATTAGTCTCAGCATTATGTGGGTCTGTGTGTTTGATCCATGCTGTTTTGGTGGCAGTAGTGTGTACATTCCTGACACCATAATTGGTATTATGAGTGTTTGTATGTGAGAGCTTTGCCTCCACTGACATTGTGTAATTACGTCTCTCACATAACTTATCAGACTGTTTAAGAATTAGTTGGTTGTCAGTAAACATGTGGCAATTACTACATTGCTTTAGGATGCTGATATCCACCAAGCTGGCTGCAGAGAGAGAGACAGTAGGAAATAAGACATCCTCTGACCCAATACTGATTGACCTACTGCACAACAGCAAGTCAAATGGCATCAGAAATACTCAATCTAGGTATCTAAATCTCTTTTGCAACCTCAACAGAATGATTTGGAGGGAAAGGTGTAGCTCACAGAAGATAATGTTGCTCTGGAACAGATTCCCCATCCATATAAAACACAACTCATCCCTGTCCATATTCAAGCACACCTGGGATCTATGGATGGGTATTAGAAAATTTGTCCCAGGAGTGTCCTTGTACAACCAATGGATAGACACAGCTCCTAAATGCTTTATTCCATGCATGTGTCCCCTCATATTATCTATGGTATGACCACAGTTATTATCACTCAGCATAATAAATAATTATCGACCATGGTATGGCTAAGACAAATTTAACACCAAACAGAATAGGTTAATTCAAGCACCAAAAGGAAAATTTTCTAGGCTTAAAATGGCCATCAAGGGCAGCTAGCCTAGTAATTATCTATGACCTTATAAGACGAGTTTATATCCATGGTTACAAGCTCTTTTTACTTGATCAGAAGGTTGCTGAAGGAGTATAGAACAAAACAGAAATACCAAAGTGAAACTCAATGGGTAGTGCTCATCACTGTGCAAGCTAGTTTCTCTTTGCTCAACTGGGGATTAGGAAAGCGTAGTTTTATCGAGAGAATGTCATTTCTAAGTGTCTACATTATAAAGAGCACTGCTAAATCTGTTTAGATGAATAGCCTCGTGTAAACAGGGCAACAATATACAGATGCAGACAACTGACTAAACAGAGACCAGCATTAGTAGTAGCCAGGCAGTAGCCATTAATGTGACTCCCCTCTTTTCATCATTCTTGACAAGCTAATTTGCTGTTTTCAGTAAGTACTGCTTGATTTGTTTCTAACTTCAGAATATCTGACTAATTACTTCATCTTTAAATTTTCAGGGTCTATGTATTAGTTTCCCCCTCAAGTGTTTGGCAGTGCTCTGTGTAGACTCAGACACCCTGAGTGACATTTTTTTCTGAAAAGCACAATTGAAATGTCTCCAATATCTAGTTGCACACAGGACTGCTACTTTGCAGTGACAAGCACTATCCACATAGTTGCAATCCACGTACTCCTGACAGTGACTGATATTCTGACTCCAACAGTCTAATCAATAAAAAGGGTATGTTGCCATGGATATGAACTTTCCTACTGTCTCCGTTACTGCCTTGGTGGATATGGGCATCCTGAGGCAATGAAGAAATTGTCTCGTCTTTACTGACAACCAGTTACTTCTCAAACAAACTGATATGGTATGTGAGAGATGCATTTACACAATGTCACTGGAGGCAAAGCTCTCACATAAAAGTACTCCTAATGTCAATAAGACTGTCAGTAGTAGTAACACTCAAACTCTTATTGCAAGAAATCTGGACAAAGCCTGACAAAATGGGGGGACAAAGGCCCAGAAATAAGGACACATTTTAAATATTGCTCTTATAAACTTATAAAGTTGCTAGAATAACAGGATTTGTTTTACCATACATTTTCTAAAGGATATGAAGTCTGAAATTCAAATGATTGTCATTATTTATTGACTTTAATCCTTAAATTATCAGAGTGATTTGTCAAAAAAAACCACAATTTTTTACGAGGAATGGACCAAAAATATTAGGCAAAAATCTGGACATTTTGCAAAAATCTGTACAGTTGAGAGGTACGTCGTACACATGCTGCACCCATCGCGCACAATTTAAAGCAGACATATAGACCCACATATACTGAGGCACTTACATGTAACCTTAAAAAAAATATAAACACAAAATTAAACTAGTAAACAAGTCGGGTAGCAGCAAAACCAATGCAGACCAGTAAAAGCCAAAAAGATTTAATAAGATTAAGTGCTTTTCGTTTGCTCTGTCAGCAAACTTCTTCAGACAACAAAAGTAATCACATTGTGAGTATATATACATTTCGCTCTAGGTTAATTAGTTGATTAATCTAACCTTCCTAAACCACAAAGACTCTCAGCAGCCCCAAATGCACTTTTTCAAAACAACACCCACATCGACAGATATAGCTACATCTCATGGAGCCTCTACCTCTAAGCCCATAAGGCAAGTCAACACAAAATTTAACATTCTAGTTATTGGAGACTCCATCGTGAGACACAGTGATTTCTCTCCCACCAAGCAGAGTAAGGAGAAAGTTACGGTCATTTGCTTATCAGGGGCTAGGATCTGCCACATTATGCATGCACTCAGATCATTGGACCACAATTACCAATATGACTCAGTCATAGTCCATGTGGGAGTAAATGACCTGAAATGTACCTCCCTAGACTATATGAAGAGAGACATGATAGAGCTCTCAGACTATGTGTCTCAGGCTGGTATGAGCCTAGTATTGTGCAGCATTTTACCTTCTCCAAGGATGATGCCACAATACGAACAAAAGATGATTGACTTTAATAATTGGCTTAGTTTCTGGTGTCAGTCTAAGGGGGTACAATATTTGTCAGCATGGAAGGAGATGGTCAACAGACCATGCTGCTTTGCCAGGGATGGCCTGCACCTCTCCCCTCTAGGCTTTCAAATATTAGCTAAAACATTGTCTTCCCTCATAGTGCCTTTTTTAGGCAATGCCAAATTGAAAGTACTTCCGACATAGTAAATCAAAACCAAGAAAACCTAAAGGTATTACTGCTCAATGCTAGGAGCCTAAACAAAAAACTCCACTCCCTGGAAGCTCTCTTTATCCTAGAGAATGCTGATGTCTGTGTGGTCTCTGAGACATGGTTTAAAGCTGCGGAGAGCACACCAACAGTGCAAGTTTATAATGCCTTCCACACATTTAGACCACCTACTTCACGGGCAGGGACAAAAGGTGGATGTGTCTCTATTTATATAAAAAATAAATGTACTTCAAGGCTGGCCAAACAGGGCAATGCACTTGAGCTGCTCCTTGTTCAAATCACCATAGGTAAAATCCAATACCACTTCCTTGCAAGCTATAGGTCCCCCTCTATGACCTAGGAAACCTATATCATGTATTTAAACATATTAGAAATACTAAATATCTAATCCAATACCATATTCATTGGTGACTTTAATTACCACACTATTAATTGGGAATCCTATATGATATTAAATGTACATGCAGAGAGATTCCCGGATTTTGTTAACACAAACTCCCTTGACCAGATAGTCAATACACCATCCAGGGGTGCAACCATACCAGATCTGGTCCTCACTAATATGGGAGAGTGCTGCACACCCCCTACTGTAATGTCTTCCCTGGTAAGGTCGGACCACATAATGGTCTCCTTTGAAGTAAAAATAAAACCTTGTCCCCCAGCGCAACCAGGAATATTCAGGAACTATTCTAAGGCTAACCTCATGCTATTAAGTGAGAACCTGGCAAAATTTCAAGCCCCTATAAACCCTGAGAAGACTTCTGCCTATGTAGAACTGTTCACAGAAACCCTGTACAAGCATGTTAATAGCTGCATAGAGGCAGCTGTACCCACAAGGAAGAAGTACAGAACTAACTCAAAAAACAAGCCACCCTGGTGGAATCACAAAATCAGTAGGCTGTATAATAGGAGGAAGAAAATCATGGCAAAAATTAGGAGGTGCAGAACCCAGCAAGATAAAAACACTCTTATCAAACTAAACAAACAACTCAGAGGACAAATAAAGTCTACTAAAGCCAAATTTGTGGTACGTTTGGCCTCCTAGGCCAAGGACAACCACAAAGCATTCTTTAGCTATGTCCGCAACCTCAAAGGCAATACACAGTTGTGTGCAGAGCTCATTGTAAATGGAGCCACCTATACTTGAGCCAGAAGATATAGCAAACCTCCTGGCTGATAAATTCAGCTCCCACTTTACTCCTCTCTCCCCTCAACTTTCCCTCAGGTAATATCATCAAATATAACTCCCCCTACTATCAGTAGGGAACAGGTCCTTAATGCTCTCTCTAAGACCAAGAACACTGCATCAATGGGCCCAGACAATAACCCAGGATGCCTTCTAAATAGCATGAAACATGACCTATCAGGACCTCTTGAATTACTATTTAACTGCAGCCTCCAAACAGCCTTCATGCCTCATGAATAGAGAAAGGCCACAGTCATCCCTCTGCACAGAGATGGGCCCTCTACAGACCATGTAAACTACAGACCCATAAGTCTTACTAGCCTTATATGCAAAGCCATGGAAAGAATGATCATGGAGTCCAAGGAAGTCATTGTTCCACTGTACTCGGCATTCATCATACCTATCGAGTACAATGCCCCCTTTGGTATGTACCCAACCAGGCATATCCAACAATTGGAATGTTCACAGAGGTTCCTCACTAAAAGAATATAGTGCGTAAGTAATATGTCCTATGCACACCACCTCAAGGCCCTATCCCTGTATTCTGTCTCCTACAGGCTTTTGAGGAGAGATTTATGCCTGGTATACAGGGCATTGTCAGACCCCACTCTGGTGGACTTCCTGCATATCCACAAAAAAAAAAAAAAAAACAGTACCAGAATTACCCATTCTAAAGACTTAAACCTTGCCTGTGATATAAATAGGACCTACTGGAGAGGTAGGTATGTATCCCAGAGACTACCCCATTTGTGGAACAGGCTCAGAACAGAAAATATTAACAAAGCCATTTTAGGTGATTTGATGTATACAGTGGAGACAGAGAGAGTTAAATACCAAAACTTGTTCAAAAATGTTGAATTGAAGTGTAAAGAGGTGCAAGACAGAAAAATTGGAAAAATTAAGAGAGATTTGGATGAATACAAAAACAAAATACATTATCCAAAACCCAAAACTCTATTTAGGAAAGGATATGGTAATTGGGCTAGGGAACAAACCCACGATTTTAGGTGGGAAGATGATGAAAATAGAGAACAACTTGAACAACCTATAGAAGCTGAGGAATACCCCCCGCTCAGAAGATCAGAGAGGTTAATGAACCAAGAAAAGGTAGTTTATAATTCAAAAAACTACATGGGCAGGGGGGTGAGGCCATTTGTGAGAAAGGGACAGGTATGGAATTAATTGATGGTATTTCTAACACTATATACACATGGACTTGTGATGGTTTCAACATTTTTAATTATTCAAATGTTCTTGTTGATAAAACTTGGTTTGATTTGTTTTCCAAAGGTTTTACTTTTATTCCTAGACAAAAAACTGATGTTTTCAAACTTTTGGTAGACATTAAGCTTTTTATTAGGAAAAAGAATTTAGAACTGTTTTTTAAAGGTAAAACAGTGGATCTTGACCACCATCACTTAAAGCGAAAGAGTACATTCAACCCGCCTACACACCCTCAGCTTAGAAATTTTGAGTTGAAGGTGGAAAATGAAATTAGAACTCATTTAACAGGTAAACACACACACCCCAATTTAACACAAGGTGAAATGAGTACTTTAAAGGATATTAGTAACAACCGAGATTTGAGGGTAATGAAACCCGATAAAGGTGGGGGAGTTGTTGTGATGGAGGCAATTCAATATGAAGGAAAGATGATGGACATACTCAATGATACTGACAAGTATTCCAGAGTGTCCATCAACAAAGTTAATATAGCACACAAAAAGATTCAGGTTTTATTACATGACATGTTTTTGGAAGGTTCAATAGATAAGGACACCTACAAATATTTAGTAGTCGAGAAGCCCAAAGTACCTTGCATCTTTGGCATTCCTAAGGTGCACAAGGACAGTGTTGATCCACCTTTAAGACCAATTGTGTCTGCTGAAGGTTCTATGACGGCACCTCTAGCCAAATTTGTGGACCAAAAAGTTAAAAACATATTAGAAGGTAGTAACAATATTTTAAAGGATTCTTGGGATTTCTTGAGGAAAGTTAAGCCTTCTTTACACACTGAAAACATAGCTTTTGGTACCATGGATGTCGTAGACCTATTTGGATGTATCCCACATGATTTGGGTTTACATTGGTTTGAAGAAATGTTAATTGTCAGCAAGATGTTGACGCACACTGATTTTAGGAATACTTTGACCTTGATGGAAATTGTGTTAAAAAATAATTATATTTATTTCCAAGGAGAGTATTTCAAGCAGGAAAAAGGTGTTGCTATTGGGGGCACATTGTGCCCCAACATATGCCAACATCATTATGGCATATTGGGAAGAAAAATTTCTACTCAGTTCTCCCTTTTGTAACCAGTGGGTTTTATACACAGGGTTTCTTGATGATTTGTGTTTTTTCTGGAAAGGTAATCAAGATGAATTTGTTAACCTCTTGGGTTATGTTAATAGTACCACTAGTTTCTTGAAGTTCACTCAAAACTTTGACACTCAAGAACTGAGATACTTGGATGTTTGTATTGGTAAAAATAATGGAAATTTTACATCGCGTATACATAGAAAGGAAACTTTTTCCAATTCTTACTTGAATTACGTCAGTTGCCACCCTCCACATCAAAAGAAGGGTGTAGTGAAAGGGCAGCTTGTGCATTTGAGCAGAATGACATCTGATAGTGAAGTATATTTAGAAGAGGTCAATTTTTTGAGGAATTTATTTACTAGGAGAGGGTATTCACAAGAATATTTTTGAAGAAGTAAACACCAAGAGGGGTGATTCTTTAGGCCCTATATTGGGCAAGGAGGAGACTCTTGAGTCAAAAAAGCAACACAGACAGCACATCGACGAGCACAGGACAGGGCTCATTATTACCTTTAGTGAGCATTCAGCACTCATAAGAAAGATATTTTCCAGAGAATGGAATAGTTTTTCAAAAATTTCAGATTTGGAGTATATTTTTGATAACGAATTAACTTACATTTACCGCAAGGGAAGAAGTATTAAGAATATATTAGAAAGTGGTTTTAACATCAATGTCATGAACAATAAAGTAAAGAAAGGGTTATTCAAATGTGGCAAGTGTAGTTACTGCACACATTTAATATGTGGTGACAGTATTTATTTGCAAGCGAGGTGTAAGATTTTACATTTAAACACTTTCGCTAACTGTGACACTAAAGGTATTATATATATTGCTATCTGCAAGAAATGTTCTTCATTTTATATTGGGGAAAAGTGAAAGGAGGCTCAGGCAAAGAATTTATGAGCACCTATATGATGTCAAAGTGAAAAATGAGAAAAATGCATTATGTAAGCAGTCAATGAAATGTGGAACTTCAGGCTATCAATTTTTTGTATTGGAGGTAGTTCCCACTAATCCTAGGGGGGGTATGTGGGAAACCCTCATTGAATACAGGGAGTTGTATTGGCAACTATCATTGGATGCAAGTAGAAACCTTGGGCTTAATGATATGGTGTCCTTAGCACCAGTGTTGAAGCTAAGAGCTGCAAAGCTCTAATATTATGTTTTAAGATGCATCAAGAGGGGCTTTGTTAAAATATTTTGATTTTTTTATTTTAATTTTCAACAGTTTTTAAAAAATATTTTATACTTGATACATTACAAAACTATTAGTGAATTCAATAAACACCACGAGATGGTGCTACACACTAGATTATAAAGGGTTATATATTGTGCAGTTTATATAGGACTTAAATTTAACCTATTTTAAACAATGGTTTTAAATATATGTTCTTTTAATACTCAGCATTGGTCAAATTGAAGTTAGTGTTTTTTATATATGTTTTTTATACATTTTTTATACACTTTATAGCTTATTTTAATCTTCATGTCTTTTGTATTGCATAATGTATATGTATTTCTTTAAGCATTAATTACCACTCAAGTAACTTGGGTGATCATTGGGCAATTTGAATGTGGATGTGGTTAGAAATGTATATATAAAGCACAAGTATTCAATAATGGCTGTTATTACTGAAGAAGTTGAAGACGAAAACATGTGTTTGGAGGGCGTTATTGCTTTGCTGGTGTTAACTTGTTGGCGTTGTGAGAATAAAGCTGTCGTGCCCTACTACCTGGATCGGATTCATTTGTGCTTGGGGACAGTGGTGGTTATTTTGTTTATTGTTCCTGCATATCCACAAAAAAAAAAAAAAAAGTACCAGAATTACCCGTTCTAAAGACTTAAACCTTGCCTGTGATATAAATAGGACCTACTGGAGAGGTAGGTATGTATCCCAGAGACTACCCCATTTGTGGAACAGGCTCCGCATCCATGTGAAGCAGAGTTTCTCCCTAACCCAGTTCAAGTGCAACTTGGACAGTTGGATGGGAAACCAGAAATTCATCCCTGGTTTGGCACCTATGTCTGTAATGCAAACAGGTGACCTGTAAATGGTTCATCTCCCAGGCCCATGCTTAAACTTATCAAGGGTATCAGAACTTGTCAGAGATTTGGGATGCATGGCTAGGCTTAAAAAGGTCCCTGTGGTTGTTAACCTTGTAAGCACGTGTGAACCTATGAACCTATAAACACACAAAATAGCCTAATGGCCGATCAGATGGCATCTCAAGGATGGTGGTCACTAAGAGAATCTTGTAGGATTCCAGACCAGGATATATTTTCTAGGTTATTGGTAAAGATCCAGTCTAGGGTTGTTTCTCTGCCACACTGGTTTAGGGCTATTGATTAGCTGGGTGAAATTATAAAGATGACTACAGGAGGAAGAGGCATTATGGTTGCATATGTGGGACAAATGGTCTGACAGATTCTAGACTACATTAATATCTCCTAGGATTATGATTCTTTTAACATCATCAATCCAACATTACCTAAATTGATCATTTCTTGCCTTTCCTTAAACCTCACTCCTCCTCCAAAGCATTATTCTGCAGGTATTATTCCCACAATTTCCATTTTTCTGTTATTTGATCTTACCCTTTTCTAAGGATCCCACTTCCAGTTTTTTTATCTTTGTACAATATTCACCTCTTCAAATACATCTGGTTTAGAATTTATTTCTATTTTTTAGTAATTGCTTTTTTGGCAGCCACCAGAATTAAACTTAACAAGAAGGCCTTATTATGTCTAGACAATACAGATCCTGTATCCCGGCTCAAAAAAAAAATTCCTTAGTTACACCCATTTGCTCACCTAATATTTCTGACAGAGTACTCTGTAGGGAATTTTTAAAGTCTGCCAATTCATTACACTCTCAAAACAAATGTTTCCAGTCACCTCTTTCTTCCTCATCACTCCTCTAATGTTTGCCATCTACATGTAGAAATATTCTTGGAAGTGTGATTGGAGTATAAAAATACCTATGCAAACACTTTCCAAATAAAATCCTAAATCTTCTATGCTTTATTGCATAATTGAGAGCTATATATTTGTCCTCCCTTTGTTTCCATGTGAATTGCTTATCCAACTTCTCTTCCTTATCTTTTCTAACCTCCTGTGATTGATTCCTATATTTATTGTTCAATATGTTATATAGCTTACTAATTACACCTCAGCTAAGTTCTACATTCAACTAAAAACTCTACAAAAGAAGGTCTTTTACGTAGGATTCCCCTATTCCTTTCTCTTTGCATATACTCTGATATTAATCCTTGATAGGGAAGGTAGTCAATTACTTGGAGTCCAAATGTTTTCTTGACCTGCTCCCACTCTGTTACCTTTTCCTCTCTAGTTATCTACTCCCAATACCTTATTTCATTTGCTAATTTTCTCTAGTAAATTTCAACCCTTTTTGCCTAATCTCTGTACTCCTACTTGTAGTTACATCATTGTCAGAATCTCCTTTCTCCATTTTCATGTTGGCTTAGTTCTTAGAATACTTTCTGTTACTTTATGAATATAATATATTGTATGGCTGATGTTATTCTCCTTAAGGTTCTGCATCCAAAATCCTAGTCTCCCCCCTTATTTCTTCAACCCCCGTCTTCATTATCATCCCTTTTCCACTTTGCATTATAGCTTTTTAATTGTGCTGTGCATATGAACCTTAACTGGTTAGCTCTAAAATATCCCTTCAAATCAGGCAGTCCTAAACCACCTTATTTTTTTGGAAGACTCATCTTACTCCTCTTAATGGTTGCCCTCTTCCCTCCCAGATCAAACCCTTCAAATCTTTATTAATTACTGTCCACAGCTTCTCCTCTAGTTGATAAAAATATGCCTGACCTATATATATATATATATATATATATATATATATATATATATATATATATATATGTGTGTGTGTGTGTGTATGTGTGTGTGTGTGTGTGTGTGTGTGTGTGTGTATGTATGTATATATATATAGAAACACTTTATAAGCTCGAAATCCTGAAATATCGAATTCTAGAATCTCAAGCCTATAAAGTCGAATGAATGGAAATCGTGAACCCAGAAATGTCGAATCTGACAATGTCAAACCCACTGTACAGATAACGCGTTAGGTGAGTGTTGTTTATTTTAGGGTTTTGGGGACAGATGGTGTGTTTGTGAGTGTGTTGGGATGTTTTATGTGTGGGTTAGGGTAGGTAGGTCAGAGTGTGAGTGTGTTAGTGTTGGGAGTGGTAGTGTTTGTATGTCTGTGATGTGTGTTTGTGCGGAGGTGTGTGGAATGTGTGGTGCTGGGTTGTCTGTGTTATGGAGTTTAGTGCGACCTCGGAGTTAGTATATATTAAGTATATAGTAAGGGTAGGTGTGTGTGTGTGTTTAGTTGTGTGCGTGTGTGTTGTATTGCTTTTTGTACAGTGTCGGGAGGTGTGTGTGTTTGTATGTGTTGTGTAGTGTGTGCTGTGTCTTTTCACGGTTTTGTGGTTTTGGGAGTTTGAGTTTCGTGGTTTTGTGGTTTTGGGAGTTTGGGTTTCGCGGTTTTGTGGTTTTGGTTATTTGGATTTTCGACTTCATGGTCTTGTGATAATGAAATTCGATATTTCAGTATTTCGTATATATATATATATATATATATATATATATATATATATATATATATATATATATATATATTTATATATAAAACTAAAGTGACTAAACCTTTTCACTGCTTGTATCTTGCTATTCATATGCATAAACAAGAGCTTCCAGTTTCTCAGTTTTTGTGTTATCTTTTATACAGTCTCTTCCCACATATTATTAACTTCCATAACAGAATCTTTTTTAACCTATACTCCTAAATACTCCATTTTATCTTACTCCATAAATATGGATATTGCTGAACCATTTCATGTGTGGGTACATAGTTTACAGCTATTGCCTTTATTTTATCTTCATTAATTTTATGCCCCAAAAAGACTTGAAACTGTCTCAAAATGTTCCACAACAGTGAGATGTTCTTTTCTGTTTTTATCAGGTACAGAATAATATCATCTGCAAATAAAGCCAATTTTCATGACTATCATACCAACTACATCCTTGAATTTCTGAGTCCCTTATTTTCTTTGCCAATGGCTCTAAATATAATGCAAATAACAAAGGGAAAAGAGGACACCCCTGCTGGGTTCCTCTATTCAGACACGACTTATCAGAGAGGAACCCTCCCACTTTAATTTTTGCCTCCAATCGCTCATCTATCCTCCTCCTTCTTCTTCTTCTTTCGGCTTTTCCCGGTTAGGGGTCACCACAGTGGATCACCTGTCTGCTCATGAGTGGCAGTGGAGTTTTACGGTGTCAAGTTGCCAGCCTGGTGCCCAACCTTCCACAGAAGGCACACACATGCACACACTCATGCCTAGGGGCCAATTTAGAGTGTCCAATCCACCTACAGCATGTCTTTGGGATGTGGGAGGAAACTGGAGCACCCGGAGGAAACCCATGCGACCACAGGGAGGACATGCAGACTCTGCACAGAGGGCACCACAGCCGAGAATCAAACCGGAGAACCTCTTGCTGTGAGGCGGCAACGCTAACCTTTGCACCACCTCACCCCCCCACCCAGCTATCCTCATAATTAACCTTATTATTTTATCAAGGATTGCACTACTCATAAAATTCCAGCTTACGCTGTCAAATGCTTTCTCTGCATCAATACCCACCAACAACAGCAGGAATTTTCTTACATTCTGCTTCCCTCTGTATTATCATTGTTTTTTTAACATTGTCAAATGTTTGCCTCCTCTCCACAAAACCACACTGATCCATATCTATCAATTTTGGCAACACCTTTGCCATTCTTTTAACTGTTATAGATATAAACATGTTTTAATCATGATTTAAAATTGAAATGGGCCTCTATGAAGTTGGGACTGGTGGGTCTTTGCCATCCGTAGGTATTACAACTATCACTGCTTTCTTCTAGGATGTTGGTGCTTCCCCTACTTTTAATATACTGTTAAACAAAACCTTCCAGATCTTTATCACTTTCTTCTGTCCTAGCTTCCAAACTTCCACAGGAATACCATCGATTCCTGGAGACATTTCTGTGCATTGATTATACAACACCATTTTATCTCATCTCTTCCTATCTTAACAGTTAATTGTTAAGCCTCCTATACCTCTAACCTTGGCATACATAAGTCTTCTATAAATATTTCCATTTGTGCTTTTTCTTGATTACTACTATGACAAAGGGAGATACTGCCAGCACAGCTATCTGGAATTTTGTAAATAATTACATCATTTCTGAATGTCAACATTATTATTATAAGATGCGTGTGTTACAAATGTATTACAGCTGTATGTCATGTGTATATCAAACTGGTCTGCTCAGACATGTGTGTTAAAAAATAGTATTTTGTAAAATACTGAGCTTAAAGATGTATCCACAGTGTACCCTGCTGGAATAGAACAGAAATGTGCATGCACTAATGTAACTGTTTAAATGTATGCATTTTAACAGTGGAAACTGGAACACAAGAGGTTAACTTCAGTCTAGCAAAACTTCAGAAAAATAGCTGAAATTAAATTACTGCATGGCTACACAATAAAAGATTATGGGGAAATTCAATAAAGTCTACACGGAGTGATTTTTCATGTAGGCATAGTGACATGGCCCCAACATGGAATCTGGCAGCCGTGCGATCCAGTAAATAGAGCAGAGGAGTGTGCACAAGCGTGGGACACAGAATTGTCTGTGGAATGCAAATCACCTCATAAGGAGGTAAATTTCATGCAAATGAGGTTAAATGAGGGTGCTGAGGTGATCCATCAAGCAGATAGGTAGTGGTGCAGTCCCCGTGTTGGTGTCCGAAGTATATGTGGAAAATTATCGTGTACAAGAAATGAAAAATTGTACAGGGGCTGTAAAGGCCACTTTAGAAGGTCAGGGATTGCATATTAGGGACAGATAATTGCAAAACTATGCCCAGTATGTCTAAAACTTATTGTAAATTAATAAAATATATTACATTTTTTTAATAGCCATGTCATGTTTGCATGCCATGCAGCAGCGCACAACCATGCCATTATGGAAAAAATAAATAAATAAGTAACTAAAAATTGTAAAATACAAAAACAAGACATATGTGGGAATAATGCATTATATGACCCTGCAAGCAGTATGTACAATTGTAGGTTTCAGTGATTGCTAAGGAGGCAGGTCCTGGAATAGTGAAGTATCTAGGTTGCGTGCATGGATCAGTATGCAAATGAGCTGGGGTTACTGAATAGCAAAAATGGGCTACTGTGTCCACAGATAAACGTGGTGTAGCCCCGGAACCATGTTGGTGTCCACAGAACAGATAGCTGACATCAAAAGGGTGTGTGGCACACTATTTCTAATCGGATTGGAGCTCAGTTGTGTCTGTTTGCATTTTGCGCCGCTCAGCTAAGCAGAGGGGTGTACTCACTGTTGCTACGCTTTGTTTAGCTCAGGGGCACATGTTTTAGCTGGTTTAAGCCTGTTTGCAAGGTGCTCCATTGAGATGAGTGTCCCTGTCCAAGGGGGTGTGTCCAGACTGCTAAGCAGTATTTATACTAGCACCGCATTGCTTAGCAGGGAAGATATTTAAAAAAAAAAAAAAAAAAAAAGGTAATAGCCTGGGAAAGCCAATCATGTATAAATTACTGTTAGGCCCTGTTCCACAGACACTGGGCTATTCAAACTCCTCAGCCACCAGGAACAAAAAACCAAGAGCTGATGTAGAATGCGAAAATCCTTTATTCAAGTAGGTCCAAGAGAAAATAAACACAAGCGCTTTCGCTCAGGGTAATCCTGAGCTTTTTCAAGTGAGTACAAAAGCATTTGCTAAAGCCAAACCTTTTTATATAACCATGGATAACACATTAATTGAAAACAAGTGTTGTCAATCAGTTGTTGGATTCCTTTCCTTTAAGGAACCCAACAACTGATTGACAACACTGTAATGTTATCCATGGTTATATAAAAGGTTTTAACAAATGCTGTACTCACTCAGGATACTGGCCAGCGCTGTTTAATGGACCTACTTGAATAAAGGATTTCATTCTATCAGCTCTTTTTTGTTCCTAACTGTAAGTCGTGTTACTTGGATTTCTGGCATTTGTTTGGATCTTTATTCAAACCCCTCAATTATATATCTGGCAGGTGGAATGCATCATAGTTAGCCAATCACACAGGCTGCATCTGCAGCACACCACCACTGGAGTACACACTTGAGAATTTTAACTGACAGAATGCTAGGGGCTGCTGCTGCTCTGCTACATCCAAATGTGCTAGAGGCTAACAGAAGGAGAAGCATGTTCAGGCCCAGGGTAACCTTTCAAGGGCTACATGAGCTACAGATTGTAGAGCACTACAGGGTGGACAGGGACATACTATAAGAACTCACTGAGCTTCGCCGCCCTTAACTCAGACCCAGAGCCAACAGAGGGGAATACATCCCAGTGGAAACAATGGTATGTGTAGCCCTTAGAATATTAGCTAAAGGTACTTTTCAAAGACCAACTGGGGATATAATGGATCTCACAGGCATCTGCATACAAGGTACTCCACCAGTTCCTGGATGCCATGCAAACACATGCCAGTGAACACATTTATTTACCCCACACCCCTGAGGAGAAGGCCAGCAGTATGCATCTCTTTCACCATGTAGTACACTACCCTGAGGTGCTGGGTGCCATAGACTGCACTCATGTACACATCAAAGCACCACCAGCTGAGGACGGTAGAGTATATGTTAACAGCAAGGGGTATCACTCCATCCACTGCCAGGTTGTGTTCAATCAACAGGGCATTATCATGAGTGTTTGTACTGGCAGCCCTGGAAGATATCATGACTCCGATATCTGGCATGCATCACAGCTGTACCAGATGTTTGCTAGGGGGGCACATCCTGTACAGCCATCTACAGGGGGATGCTGGCTATGCACTGAAACTGTGGATGATGATACCCATCAGAAATGCAAACACACACCTACTGAAGAATGCCATAATGAGGCACATGCACAAGCTAGGAACATCACAGTGTGTGTGTGTGTTTGGGCTGCTGAAGTCATGGTTCTGATGCCTTGATATATCAGATAGAGCCCTGCAGTACTCTCCAGTGACATGTGCACAGATGTTCACAGTATGTGCCATGCTACACAATATGATCCTATGGAAACAGCTGCAGCAGGACCATCACAGGGAAGGGACACACAGCCCCCACCAGAGCCTAGGTCCCCCTGAGCCTGTCCCTGTAGGCAGACATAAGCATGCCCAGTGTGCCCTACCTTATCAAAGAGGCAATGCATAGCACATGCACAGACAACCTAGGGTCCTAGGGACTGACACCTTACTCCGACTCACATACATAGTAAAAAGGATGCCAGCCATACCACACAATCTATACCTTACTGTGTATTGGCTGGGTACTGTGTGCATCAGACAGAGTCAACCCTGAAATAGAGGTCTCTCAACTGCTGCATCCACAAGGTAAGTAATTCTCCTTTATTACAAATGTATGGAGTTCTAGCCTATGGTAGCATATGTATGGACCTGCTGCATGTATGTAAGGGAATAGAGTGGGTTGCTGGACTACTTGCAGAAAACTAATAGCTACTTGGGACAACAGGTACTCTATCCAATACTGGATGCCCCAAAATATGCAGTAGGTCACAGGGCTGGAAAACCCACTGCAGTCTGCAAGGGGAATGCCAAATAATGGGGTCATAGGACAGATGCAACATGCAACACTGTCAATGCCAAAGTCTGCTACCCCCAACACACCATTGTTTCCATACAACTGTAGTAACAGTATGTTTGCAAGGATATAGCCGCAGGCCACATTATCCCAGGCCTGTCACAAAGAACCTGGCCAAATCTCCTATTTTGCACAAAATGTAGGGGTCACGGCAGGGCTCACACAGTGTATGTCTGATGTTGATAGTGTGTGGAATTAAACCTCACCTTCCTGTGGCTCACTGGGCTAAGTACATTACCATAGTTAATGGTGTTGATGGTTCGAAGCTGGCTGTACCTACAACTTTTGCATGTCAGGTACTTATATGGTCGGAGTCCTACAGAATGTCAATATGCCTCAATCTGTTCATGCCAGAAAGCTGGAAAAGGCAAAGTCAATGGATGGCAGAAGGCCAAACAGACATTATACATACTCTGAGTAACCTAGTAAGTGGCTAGTATAATAGCAGGTTGCAGCAGGTCAGATTAGCAGCAGGATGTGAAGGCCATCACTTAACTGTGTCAGTACTTTTCTGTGAGCACCATGTATTAGTATATTACTGGAAAACCACAAATGTATGAGGAACAGAGCAGATATATGGAGCAGAATGCTGGACATCCTCCAGAAACATGTACAGTAAGAGGTACGTAGACTGTCACCCTGTGTCTGCTGTTACAGCATGTACCCCAGTCACATCATGCCCACAACCACTTACAGCAGGAAATCTGCACAAAGCCATGAACAGTGGTGGGACAAAGGCCCAAATACAAGGGGAAGGATTAACTATTGGCCAGGCAAATTAATAAAGTGCAGAGAATAGCAGCCCGTACATTAGCACGTGGATTTGCTGATGTGTATTGAGTCAGTAACTCAAATGTCTATCAGGGTGTCTGAATGTCAACCTATAACGATTTGCCAACAATGTACGAGAAATCCACAATGTTATGTAGAACATAACATACATGTGCAGAACTCTGTAGATTTTATTATAATCATCACAATCGATAGGCATGACACATATATATATTATGTTCAGCACACAGTGAGGGAATGCCGTGGACAAAATATCAAGGAGGTGACTGTTGAATCAGGTGCAGCAGCCAATTGGCTGCAGCACACAAAATGCCGGACTGGAGTATAGGAAGGCCTGGCCTAGAGTCACTTTGTAAGCACTGATATTCACACTGGACATGCTCCTACACTTGGCTAAACTGAGTCCATGTCTGATGGCTCATTTGCCTGAGGAACTGATATATTATATATATGTGTATATATATATATATATATATATATATATATATATATATATATATATATATATATATATATATGGGTCTATATGACTTGGTCGACAGTTCATATGATCGACTGTTTATTTGGTCGACAGTTCATTTGATCGACAAGCATTTTAGGTGGGGCTTCACCCCCACACTACCTAACTATTTATGTCAACTCCAGGGTCACACAACATTGGGGAAGGGGGCATATGCTTGTCGATCAAATGAACTGTCGACAAATAAACAGTCGATCATATGAACTGTCACTAAATATATATATATATATATATATATATATATATATATATATATATAGTTAACAAACCCAAGAGCAACAGACAGCAAAAGGTCTTTGAATCTTCAAATGCAATGCAGGATACCAAGAATACACTCCGTTGTAAATATAAAGCAACCAAAGATTTATTGTAGACAGAACAAGTAACGTAAGCGCTTTTGCGGACTCACACTCCGCTTCATCAGACGTAAAAAATATAAAGAAAGACAGCCTTTATATACAATGCTCAGTAATGCTCCAATAATCAATTAACATACGGCTGTATCTAATTATATAGGCAAATCTATACTTAAAGCTGTAAAGCACTTAAAAATTTTTTATATAATGCAAAATTAAAACTTATTCATTATAAAAACTTTTTAAAAACATTTTAAGACCATAGACACATATTTCATAACAATTATTTCAATTTCCTAGCATTCAAATCGGGCTTAATAGATACAGTGTCATTTAAGCCCCTTCCCCTATGTGCACCTAAATGTAGAATCCATTTTAATTCAGAGTTCTCCGTGTCATTCACAATATTGCCCAAGCGCATATTTTCAGGTTGTATGTGTAATATTTGAAACAGAAATGTATGTTCAGGACCTTCATGAATTGCATGTTTTGCAATTGCACTATATTCATCTTTTCTGTTTATGCTATAGACATGGTCTCATACGCTCACGTAGAGACCTGTTTGTTTTTCCTACATAGTAGGAAAAGCACGTAGTGCAATGCCCAACATAAACTACATTTCTTGTATTGCATTCTCCCTTACATCTAAGTTGCCACAAATGCCCTGTATCGGGATGTTTAAAAAATCTCGATTCATCAATATAGGCACAGTAGGCACATTTATTACATTTACTAGTGCCTGCTAAAATAAAGGGAATTGTAACTTGCATTCCTGTTTCATTTTTCTTATAACATAAGGACTGCTTTAAAGTTTTATTATTCTTGTAGGTAAATTTTGGTACATTGCCTACTAACTTTTGTGTTTCATTATCAACCAATAAAATGTGCCAATTATCTTGGACAATATTCTGTATCTGTTTAATGTTGCTACAATAGGGTATTACTATGGAAGGAGTAGTATCTTCCATAACTTTTTCTCTCACAGTTGAAGCTATAACTGGAGAGAAAAAAGGTTTAGCCCTTGTTTTTCTAAGGCTTCCCACTTGTGAAAAGATTTCATTGATTTCTGTTTCCACATATCCTCTGTCCATAAAACCTTGTTTAAGGTCTATTAACTCTTTATTAAAAGTGGTATCTTCACAACAGAGTCTTGAGATTCTCATTGCTTGACCCTTGACTATATTGTTAAAAAGCCTTGGGTTGTGCATACTGTCATGATGTAAAAAAGAAAAGCAGTAACACGATTTCCTGTATAATTTAGTTTTCAATGCATTACCTTCCAAATATATGTTAACATCCAAGAAATCAATACTTTCATTGGACCAACTAGCTGTAAATTTCAAGAATTCACAGGTAGAGTTAACATATTTGAGCAGTTGGTTACAGGTTTCTTCATTCCCATTCCATACAATAAAAAGGTCATCTACAAAACGCTGCACAAAGCCATGAACAGTGGTGGGACAAAGGCCCAAATACAAGGGGAAGGATTAACTATTGGCCAGGCAAATGAATAAAGTGCAGAGAATAGCAGCCCGTACATTAGCACGTGGATTTGCTGATGTGTATTGAGTCAGTAACTCAAATGTCTATCAGGGTGTCTGAATGTCAACCTATAACGATTTGCCAACAATGTACAAAATCCACAATGTTATGTAGAACATAACATACATGTGCAGAACTCTGTAGATTTTATTATAATCATCACAATCGATAGGCATGACACATATATATATTATGTTCAGCACACAGTGAGGGAATGCCGTGGACAAAATATCAAGGAGGTGACTGTTGAATCAGGTGCAGCAGCCAATTGGCTGCAGCACACAAAATGCTGGACTAGAGTATAGGAAGGCCTGGCCTACAGTCACTTTGTAAGTACTGATATTCACACTGGACATGCTCCTACACTTGGCTAAACTGAGTCCATGTCTGATGGCTCATTTGCCTGAGGAACTGATATATTATATATATGTATATATATATATATATATATATATATATATATATATATATATATATATATATATATATGTATATATATATGGGTCTATATGACTTGGTCGACAGTTCATATGATCGACTGTTTATTTGGTCGACAGTTCATTTGATCGACAAGCATTTTAGGTGGGGGGCTTCACCCCCCACACCCCCCAATGTGGGGGGATGTGCCCCCTACACACCCCCTAACTATATATGTCAACTCCAGGGTCACACAACATTGGGGAAGGGGCAAATGCTTGTCGATCAAATGAACTGTCGACAAATAACAGTCGATCATATGAACTGTCAAATCATATATATATATGTATATATATATATATATATATATATATACATACCTACTTTTAAATACTGAATGGCTGAAATCCCAAAGACCAAATGCCCGAGACCAAAAGACTGATCTCCCACAATACCATAAGTTCAAAATCCCGATTCCCACATTCCCGATTAGAGCGCTCCTTAAATGAAGCTGTCTGCATTAAGACTGAGAAGGATAGGAATGTATAAATAGAGATCTGCCTCTTTAACATGTCATACAATGTATTACATCATAAACATGGCTGATGGGTGCTATGAGGCTCCAGGAACCCTTTGTGAGTTGTATCACAGAGTGCAATTGCAGAAATGTAAAGAAGTCCTTCTAATTGATGGGTATGTGTACCATTTAGAGAGAAAAAGTCAGCTCAGGAAATATTGGTGTTGTAAATTGAAGTGTGCAGGTAGATGTAAAGGCAGGATTGTCATGCTCTCCTTATCGGAAGGTGAAAAACTTTTAAAAACAGTACCTCATGACCATGTAGGCAATCCTTTTGAGGTACAAAATTATACTATGTGTGGCATTTTAAAACACAAAGCTGCTAATTCAAGGGATACACCATATATCCTATTAGAAGATCCTATCACCTCTGTGTCTTTAGAGTACATTCCTAGTCTACCTACTAGGAAAGTCTTATTGCAACAAATAGGTAGAGTGCATCGCAAACAGTTTGAGGAGACATATGTACCTGATCTAACTTTGGAAACATTAGATATAAGTCTGTTTCCCTTTCAGATGGGAGTATTTCATGAAAAGCGAATGATTGATGAATGTAGTGGCAATACTGTTACTGTTTTCAGCACTGTTAATAATTTATATGACTTGAGCTGAGCTACCATTTGGATAATATATGGTATGTATTTTTGCAAGGGTGTACTGTGTCAGCAATTGTACAGTGTCCATGAGGGATACCATATCCGGCCTTAGGCATAGGCCAACTAGGCGGCCGCCTAGGGTGCTGCTCTCACAGGGGCACTTTTCCAGTATTTATTTGGTGTAGACAGATCAGGATGGGGGCACCAGGTGGTGTGGTGGGGAGAGCCGTGGAGCCCTTTGCCTAGGGCACCAGTTGACCTAAGGCCGCTCCTGGGGGGTACAGCAAGTCAGTGCCATTATTGAACTGTCATGTCAAAAAGGTGATGGACAGCATATAATATGATGTGGCACTGTATCTCCTACCTGCTGTCTGATAACGGTTTCCCGACTAATCTGTAGTTTGTGTTGAGCGATTTTGAAGTGGCAGCTTTAAAAACTATAAGGTTAAATATTAGTGGAGCTGCCTCAAAAGGATGTCTATTCTATTTTGGGCAGAATGTTTGGTGAAAAGTGCAACAACTCAGGCTAGCTTCACTCTACAACTCATCCATGACATTTCAGTTGTCTGTAAAGTGTTTAGTAGCTTTAGTGTTTCTCCCTGAGGTGGAAGTACTGCCCACTTTTCATGCCTTAAAGGAGTCATTCCCTACTGAAGGAACAGACTTACTGAGATATTTCTCAGATTGGTATGTACTAGGGAAAGTGAGGAAATTTGCAGCAAGAACAATGACCTTTACTAGATTTCCTCCACTTTTCCGTGTCTTTTTGGAACATATAAGACCTGAATGTTCTATTTCTACCATGCACCCAGAACTCCATGGAAGCGTGACATCGCCGTCGTAAATGTGTTCTTCGTGGTCGGGCTACAGACCTTTCTATGTTGATGCTGCCTCTTGCTAAGGAGCAGAATTGAGTGGAGGAATTGCGGGCATGGCTAGCTACAGGTTGTCCACCTTCACCTAAAAAGAAGAAGCTTATACAGAGGCATGCTCAATTTGAACACCTCCTAGATAATAAACATAACTTTTCATCTGTTGAGTTTGTGCAGGCTATTGTGAGACTCTTGAAGATGTGATGTTGGTACTGTATAGCTGTAAGGGTAATGGACTTATTCAAAGGGGAAAGTTGTCATGGTGTGTTTGAGACTTTTGGTTACTGCACATTGCACTGTTTATAACACACAATGTTTAGTTTGGAGGACATTGAGAGATCCGAGAGAGATAAACATGTAGCTTTTGTGTTATTATTGCACTACCGGTATGGCTGGTTTCACATTTAGTTTTCTACAGATTGTTTGCATGGGGTGAAGACACAATTTCAAGCACAGATGGACTTTATTTTATGGCAGCTCACGTAACATAGCTTTTTTCTGTATTTTGGGCTTTCAGTATAGTGCCTCTCAGTCTTGTGAGGTTTTGGGATACTGTGATTATGGTCTTTTGGTCTCAGGCATTTGGTCTTTGAGATTTCGGCCGTTTGGTATTTAAAAGTAGACATATATATATATATATATATATATATATATATATATATATATATATATATATATATATATATATATATATATATATAAAAATAAGCTTCAGGCTGAGGAAACAATCCAACGTAATCCAAAAGAGCTGGAAAAATACCAGTAGAATTGATGCAAAAGTGCTTTAATAAGATCAGTAGGAACAAGCGCTTTCGCTCGGCTAAATACCGAGCTTTCTCAAGTTGAAATAAACTAAAAACTACTAACAGTAACATTAAATAATCCCTTCCCCATCACATGGTTAGTTAATTAGCCACGAATTTAAAGTTGATTAACCGCAAAAATAAAGCAACACACATTTAAAGAACAATTTTAGCTAAAAACATGTAACTAGATCCTCTAAAACTGTACATAAATATATATATATATATATATATATATATAAATGTATATGTAATGGATCTGAAACAGTGTAATATAAAAAATAATGCAATATAAAATACATTTCTTAAAAGTGAAACACTAATAAAGTTTTAAAAAGTTCTTAATAAGTAAGTATTAATGTAATGAATGTGTCATATTGTAACACAAAAATCATAGAGCAATCAATAATGTACCTTGCACAGTGTATGAACATATGAATCTATAAACGTGCTCTTCTAATTTTAAGAACACTACTGATATTAATACTCTCATTCAAACCTGGGGGTCTATTCGCATCCAGCTTAAGTTGCCAAAGGAGCTCTCTGTACTCTAAACTAGTTTCCCAGTCACCACCCCTAGCATCAGGGAGTACTTGTTCCTGGACTAAGAATCTAAATTCAAAGTTGTTACATACAAGAGAATGCTTATACAAAGCATTTGATTCTTTTTGTTTAGAAATATCATACAGGTGCTCGTAGATTCTTTTCCTAAGCGGCATATATATATATATATATATATATATATATATATATATATATATAAGCAGATATACATGTGTATATGGATGTATGAATGTCCACACCTACATGCAGGATGCTGGGGTTATCTGCACTAACACATACAGCAGTTGTTAAACGGTAATGGACCAAGGCTGCATAATGATAGAACCGCTCAACCACAGAACCTTCTGCCTTTGGAATGTCACCATGTAGACAGACAGTGGTGAGCAGGTGATGTAATGTGCAATGGCATCAACACAGGACTTGGACAGGCCATATTGTCAATGGCTAGTTGTTCACCTAGCAAACTGCAACCAGTCAGACATGGTGGAACTGGTACCTGCAGACAAATAGCAGGGATATTAACATGTACCCCACTGCTAAGACACTAGATACACTAACAACATAAAGCAGGTTCACTCTGCAGGCCACATATGCTGTGTAATTCAAGGCCACTTTGAATAGTCCACAAATACTGTGGCTGCAGCCATGTGTACACCTGATTTAACCAGTGGCACATGTAATAAGTACTGTGAGCTATAGTCTGTAATAGTAGATAGGTTGGGGTGCTAATCTCACTTTAGCCACCTTGTGTGTGTGTTTAGATATTTCCCTAAAACAGTGGTACAAACATGGCCATATGGCATTTGCCTGTGCCATGGTGAATCATTTTATGGCCTTGTGAGTAGTGAACTCCTGCACATTCTCCTCCCTGTCAACACCTGCTGATGTCACCCACCTTAAAAGCATTGGTTGACATTCTAATAATGGATAAAATCCATGCTACATGCAATAACTATATAGTGCTTAAATGTATACTACTAGACAGTGTTTCTAATCTCGCAACAGCCAATGGTGTGTGTATAAATATATCTCTTTGCAGCAGTGTGGCTGTCTAGCCTGTCTCTGTGTAATGGCCATGCATTTTTAAGGCTCTGTGCCTACCTGCCAGCCTCCTAATTGTCCTCCTTTACAGGGCCTTCTGATATCATCCACCTTAACAGCAATGGCTGACAGCCTCAAAGCAGATAAGTTCCGTGGTGTCTGCGATATGTCCATCATGCTCTAGCTTATACTACTAGATAGGGGTAGGGGTTCTAATCTTGCAACAGGCAACTGTGTGTGTGTGTGTGTGTGTGTGTGTGTGTGTGTGTGTGTGTGTGTGTGTAGAAATATACACCCTTGCAGCAATGTGTCTGGCTCACCTATCTCTTTGAGATGGCTATACATTTTAAGACCCTGTGGCTACCTGTCGACCTCCCCATTAACCTCCTTTACAAGGCCTGCTGATGTCATCCATTTTAACAGCATTGGCTGACAATCTCAAAATACATAAGCTGCGTGGCACATGCAATAAGTGCATAGTGTTATAGTCTACATAACTAGATAGGTAAGGGTTCTCTTCCCAGTAAGGGCAAATCTTTGAGAGAGAGAGAGAGAGAGAGAGAGAGAGAGAGAGAGAGTGCGTGTGTAAATATATCCCCTGCAGCAGTGTGCCTCAACTGCCTATCTGGGTACATGGTTTAACATTTTAAGGCCCTGTGCCTACCTGTCAACCTCCCCATTGGCCTCCTTTACAAGGCCTGCTGATGTTATCCACCTTAAAAGCACTGGCTGACAATCTCAACACAGGTAAGCTGCATGGTGCATGTGATAAGTGCATAGTGGTATAGTGTACATAGCTAGATAGGTAGGGGTTCTACTCTCAGTAAGGGCAACTGCGTCAGTGTGTGTAAATATACACTCTTGCAGCAGTGAGTCTATTTCACCTATCTGTATGCAATTGTTATACATTTTCAGGCCTGTCAACCATCACCCATTTGCCCTCCTTTACAGGCCCTGCTGCTGTCATCCACCTTAACATCACTGGCAGACACTCCCACAACACATAACCTTTGTTGCACATGCGATTAGTACATAGTACTATAGTATCTATAACTAGATAGGTAGGGATTCTAATCACAAAAAGGCCAACTCTGTGAGTGTGTGCATGTGTGTACTTATGTAAATATACCCCCTTGCAGCAGTGTGTCAGTCTTGCCTATGTGTGTGCAATGGTTAAACATTTTAAGACCCTGTGAGTACCTGCTGCCCATAAATAACCCATATCTACCTAGGCATAAATGCTATCTGTTACCACCTACATTTGTAGGTACACAACACTTAGGTGACACGTATCAAGGGTGACATGCCTTGTCATGGGGTATGCATGCAGGATTACGGTGTCCACCCCATTACTCCTGACACACTGCTATACACAGACACACCTAGGTAACCATGCACATATAAAGCCTTACCTTGCTGATGTCATATGTCTGCTTTGCTACCATGCCATCCTGGGCCACTGTAATGCCACCAAGTCTCAACAGTATACTCACTTACACCCCTGCAACAGAAACATACAAAGTTCCGAGAGACACCTGTCAGTCTTTGACACTGCCGCCAATCAGATATCATGCAACAAAGGAACAAACACGTTAATGTGTACTCATGACACATGCCAGCAGACAGCACCTGTCATGGCATAACAGAACCACAGTAAACAATGTAATGTAATGTAGTATAGTCACCCTGTGCATCATACATGTATTTGCATGTCCCTGCATTGATGCTATGGATGGCAGGGATGTGGCACAGGTATCATCACATGCACAGGGTTTGGTGTGGGGGTACCAGAGGCCTAGGCTGTGCCAAACAGTTGATATTGTGTGTGGGGTCAGGAAGGTGTGTGTGTCTGTTGGTGACCTGCATGTGATACTGATGTATGAGTGTGCGCATGTACACAGTCAAACCATATGGTAGCCCTACCCATGGGTATGATGGACAGCAGTGGACCATACATGGCAGACTGCACAGTTCACTATCTCTGGCCATGAACACAGGAACTGGCTCTGTCAGGAGTGGCACTGGCACCAGCATGCCTAGGGTCAGATGCAGTACTAGTCACTGACAGTGACTGATGTCTTCTGTGCCAATGTCCCTCACAGGACCACCCAGGACTATGTGCCCATGGCCTGCCACATCATGGTGTGGACATCACCCTCTCTTCTGTAGTGCTGGAGGTACTGCCACTACGGAAGCGTGAGTGTGCATGGCCACATGGACTTTCAGCAGATGTTGTTACTGACCTACGGCCATGTGTCCAACACCCTACTTCCACCACATGTTCTAGCAGAGACAATGAGCAGTCAAGGACTGACAATGTCTCACCCCACTGTCTGTCCATTACATCAGTAAAATAAAGCATGTTGTCACCAGTGTTGTTGATGGAGTCATGGATGCTCTCCTATTCGATGTCACCAAACTCTGACTATCCAATATTTGTGGCCGCAGGGGACTGTATATGTGTGGGCATACTGACTATGTGTGAGGACAATTGGTGAGGAAGTGGTATGTAAACCCATGGGACAGATTCAGCCCCCATCAACCCTACCTGTGCCTCACTATTGCCACCATCATCATCAGAGTATGATGAGACACTGACATCAGGTTGTGAGGGGGGGGCACACTCCAACCCCCATGGTCACCTTTGAGAAGGAAGACAACATATCTACATTAATACCTGCACTATTATGTCTGCTGAGCCACACACAGACATACAGGTGAGGTGCCACAACTGCATTACAAACCACATCTTATTTCTGATCCCATGCACAACACACATGCAGACTACAACATACACAGACAAGACAAGCCCTTAATAACATGCACTGTAGCTACATCTGGTTAATGTTGCCAGTACTATACACCTGTGAGATAAGCGATATGCTATTGTATGTGATGGCCCTACACCTATAACACAGTGCACATGTGGTCCTGCAGAGTGGTCCTAGCAACAGGGAACTCAGAAAAGCGAATACTTTCTGGATTTAAGTATCTTTGTTTTTTTCACTTGGAATAGCTTCTGTAGCTTACCCTGAACTAGCTTGAACTGTTTTTTTAACTGTTTGCTGCATTATTTTAAAATCTGCACTTAAAGTTACATTTTAGTTGAATTTGATCGAAAGTTTGTTTGTTTGTTTGTTTAATTTAACTGTGGAGGCTGCCCACTAAAGTGTGCTAGCCTGTGTAACTGATTTATCACTGTTTCTGCATTTTCTGTGTGTTTCTATCAAAAAAAAAAAATAATCCTTGTTTTCCCGCCTCTCCTCGACTAGTTTAGGCCAGTTTACAGGCATTGCTGTATTCTGGGCTGTGGTGTAGTTCCTGTGTTGTCCATTACCTTACTTGGATAGAAGGAAGTTTCTTTGCTCACCAGTGGGAGTGGGGAGCCTTGAGCAGCCTACCTGTCCCTGTAGGAAGTGACCTCAGCACAAGAAGCTGTAGTAATTGGTTGTTTTGGACCATTTCTAGCTCTTTTGTAGTTCACTGTTTAAAATCCGCCTCTGGGCATTTTCTTCTGGCTATACTGCTCAGACAAGCTCCTCATGGTCCTGCAGAGTGGTCCTAGCAGCAGGGAACTCAGAAAAGCGACTACTTTCTGGATTTAAGTATCTTTGTTTTTTTTCACTTGGAATAGCTTCTGTAGCTTATCCTGAACTAGCTTGAACTGTTTTTTAACTGTTTGATGCATTATTTTAAAATCTGCACTTAAAGTTACATTTTAGTCAAATTTGATCGAAAGTTTGTTTGTTTAATTTAACTGTGGAGGCTGCCCACTAAAGTGAGCTAGCCTGTGTAACTGATTTATCACTGTTTCTGCATTTTCTGTGTGTTTCTATCAAAAAAACAAAAAAATAATCCTTGTTTTCCCGCCTCTCCTCGACTAGTTTAGACCAGTTTACAGGCATTGCTGTATTCTGGGCTGTGGTGTAGTTCCTGTGTTGTCCATTATCTTACTTGGATAGAAGGAAGTTTCTTTGCTCACCAGTGGGAGTGGGGAGCCTTGAGCAGCCTACCTGTCCCTGTAGGAAGTGACCTCAGCACAAGAAGCTGTAGTAATTGGTTGTTTTGGACCATTTCTAGCTCTTTTGTAGTTCACTGTTTAAAATCCACCTCTGAGTGTTTTTTTCTGGCTATACTGCTCAGACAAGCTCCTCGTGGTCCTGCAGAGTGGTCCTAGCAGCAGGGAACTCAGAAAAGTGACTACTTTCTGGATTTAAGTATCTTTGTTTTTTTTTTCACTTGGAATAGCTTCTGTAGCTTACCCTGAACTAGCTTGAACTGTTTTTTAACTGTTTGATGCATTATTTTAAAATCTGCACTTAAAGTTACATTTTAGTCGAATTTAATCGAAAGTGTGTTTGTTTGTTTGTTTAATTTAACTGTGGAGGCTGCCCACTAAAGTGTGCTAGCCTGTGTAACTGATTTATCACTGTTTCTGCATTTTCTGTGTGTTTCTATCAAAAAAACAAAAAAATAATCCTTGTTTTCCCGCCTCTCCTCGACTAGTTTAGACCAGTTTACAGGCACTGCTGTATTCTGGGCTGTGGTGTAGTTCCTGTGTTGTCCATTACCTTACTTGGATAGAAGGAAGTTTCTTTGCTCACCAGTGGGAGTGGAGAGCCTTGAGCAGCCTACCTGTCCCTGTAGGAAGTGACCTCAGCACAAGAAGCTGTAGTAATTGGTTGTTTTGGACCATTTCTAGCTCTTTTGTAGTTCACTGTTTAAAATCCGCGTTTGCACTGCTTTGCGCGGTTGTGCATAATAGCGCCAGGTAAACAAGGTTAAACTTCTTCTGGCTCTGCCAGGTCTGCTCTTCAAATTTTCCCTTAAGGAAGCTCTACTCTTAGTATAATCAGACTACTCACTATATTATAAGCCTAGCACTTGATCTCAATACTTCTCTACTAAGTAAGCACTCTCGTACTAAGTAAAGCACTACATCTACTTACCACCCCTGTGAATATCCACTTCCCTTAAAGGTACAGCACTCCCTTATACTGTTCTAGCATGTCGAGTGGTAGATTACTGGCGTCCTCTCCAGTTCAGCTGGTTAATCTGGGTATTTTGAGACAATGCTACAATTGTCTTAGGTACACAGACAACCCTCTCCTCCTCCCAACAAACACAAATACTTGTGAGAGATGCAACTATATAGCCAAACTGGAGGACCAGACAGGAGGAGATGGTAACCACACACACAACAATCCCAGTCCCACATAGACCTACCACAACTGCAAACCAAACACATAAAAACACAAAAACATACTCGGAGGCTCTAATAAAAAACTTACCAAAACAACAGAGGCTCCCAAAGCAGACATCCAAAAATCCACCACCTCAAAACAAAACACATGCAACACATACTTCAATAAATCAGTGTGTCAACCAATCACAGCCCTTAAGGCCAAACACCTTGCCTGATACACTAGTAATAGGTGACTCTATAGTCAGACACACTGATGTCCCGCTGACCAGGCTGAACAAGGAGAGGGTGACTGTGAGCTGTCTATCGGGAGCTAGGATCTGCCACATAACACACGCACTCAAGTCACTCCAAAGCAAGTGCAAATATGACTCAGTCATTGTCCATGCTGGTGTGAATGACCTGAGACGTACCTCCCTGGACTACATGAAAAGAGACATAAAGGAGTTCTCCGATTATGTAGCCCAGGCTGGTATGACCCTGACCCTGAGCAGCATCTTGCCCTCACCAAGAATGATACCACAATACAAAGACAAGATGATCAGCTTTAACAATTGGCTCAAGTACTGGTGTCATTCTAAGGGGATCCAATGTCTGTCTGCCTGGGATGACATGTTGGACAAGCCACGCTGCTTCGCAAAGGATGGCTTACACCTGTCACCACTGGGCTTCCGGATATTAGCTAAGGCTCTTGCCACCCCCATAGTGCCTTTTTTAGGCAAGGCTCAAAAGACAAACCCACCTCCTTAGAAAACAAAAAGGGTAATGCTGCTCAACGCCAGAAGTCTAAATTTCAAGATGCTGGCACTTGATGCACTCCTCAGCATGGAGAACATCGACGTCTGTGCAGTAACTGAAACCTGGTTCAAGGCTCCTGAGAGCACCCCAGCACTACCAGGCTATACCTCGTATCATGCTTTTCGGCCCCAAAACCCGGGCGAACCACAAAGGAGGGAGTGTCCATATTCATCAAGGACACCCACACCTCCAGGTTAGTAGCAACACATGAAGCATCAGAGACCATACAGGTGCAACTAACCACAGGCAAAACTGCTATACAACTGGTAGCATGTTACAGACCACCCTCCCAATCTCAAGAACCCCACTCAGCCTTCCTGAAGACATTGGAGGATATGAATGTATCACAAAATACCATCATACTGGGAGACTTCAACTACCCAAACATAGATTGGGTACATTATTCTAGCCCTAATACCCTAGCCCAAAGGTTCCTGGAATTCATAAATTGAAATGCACTGGAACAACTAGTCACCTCTCCCACTAGGGGAGATAATATACTAGACCTGATCATCACAAACATGGAGACAAAATGCTCCACACCGGAAGTATACCCTTCACTAGTGAGATCTGACCACAAACTAATCACCCTGGATATACATATCCCACCTCCACCCCCAGCACAAAAGACCACAGTGAAAAACTTCTCAAAAGCAGACTTCACTCTTCTTAAGACTGAGATGGTATCCTTTAAGCCCACTGTGCCAGTGGATACCACAACCCACAATGCCGAATCCTTCACAAATGCTTTCTATGGACATCTCCAAGAATGCATGGATCATGCAATCCCAAATAAATCCAAGTCCTTCTCCACCAAAGGTAAGCGTCCTGTCTGGTGGACCTCAGCCATAAACAAATTGTATAACAAAAGAAGGAAGCTACTGCACGTCAGAGCAAAATCCCATGAAGGGAAGACATCTCTGATCAACATTAGCAGAAAACTACATTCTCTCATAAAACATCCAAGGCCAACTTTGAGAGAAAAATCGCTAAGGACACTAAAGATAACCACAAAGCCTTCTTCAGCTATGTTAGAAACCTGGGCGGAAACCCTCAGATATGCTCAGAGTTGGTTCACAACAACAAAAAAATACACTGAACCCACAGATATTGCCAACATTCTGGCTGACAGGTTCAGTGCAAATTTCTCCCTCCCTCACCCCAAAAAGAAGAAATACTTATCCCAGCTGAATGTAATCTCCCTGTCATCTCAGATGTCCAAGTGAGAACCGCCCTAAACAAAGCAAAAACACAGCATCAATGGGACCTGGCGGTATCCCGGGTTGCGTGTTACGGAACTCAAGAGGAGCTAAACCCACACATAAAATGCTATTTAACCTTAGCCTTACTTCGGGATATGTACCTGAACACTGGCGTACAGCAACAGTGGTCCCACTCCACAAGGGGTGCCTCTACAGACCCTGGAAACTACCGCCCCATAAGCTTAACCAGCCTGGTCTGCAAAGCTATGGAAAGAATCATTATGGAACTCATAAACAGAGACATAGGGGACCTACAGACACTTGACCCCACCCAGTTCGGCTTTGTAAAGGGCAGATCCTGCCTTTTAAACCTGGTTGACTTTTTTGAAACAGTCACTAGAGCCATTGATGAGGGCAAAGAAGTCCATACAGCATACCTGGACTTGGCTAAGGCCTTCGACACAATACCCCACTCAGGCATCATAGATAAGCTCAATAGCTTAAAAGTAAACCCTTATGTCACTAGATGGGTTGCAAACTGGCTAAAGGACAGAACCCATAAAGTTAAAATCGCTGGAGCAATGTCAGACTCAAAGCCAGTCACAAGTGGTGTCCCACAGGGATCTGTCCTGGGACCCCTCTTGTTCTGCATTTATTTCTCAGATGTTAAAGCAAACATGGGAGGGCTGTGGATGTCAAAGTTCGCAGATGACTGCAAACTAGGCGCCATAGTCGATACACCAGCAGACACACACATACTACAAAAAGGCCTCACAGAAATGGACAACTGGTGCCGGAGTCACGGCCTTAAACTAAATGCCAAAAAATGTATAGTCATCCCCTTTGGGAAAAACAAAGTACCCACAAATTATCACATAGACAGCAACCCACTGAGTATGGAAAAAGTAATTAGAGACCTAGGGACCCAAGTCGACAGTGACCTCTCATTTGACACCCACGTTGCCAAAGTGGTTAGAAAAACATTCTACCTTGCACACCTCATCATGAAGGATTCACATCCAGATCCAAGGATGTCATTGTACCCCTATATTCCTCCCTCATCAGACCCATGATTGAGTACAATGCCCCATTTGGTATGTACCTGACCCGGCATTTGCAACAGCTGGAGAGACCACAAAAGTACCTCACCAAGAGGATCAAGGGTCTCCAACATATGTCTTATTCTGCCAGACTAAAGAAACTTCAGCTCTACTCAGTAGCATACCGCCTGCTCAGAGGTGATCTCTGCCTGACGTACAAGGCCATGTCCAATCAGGATCTGATGCACATGCTCCACCTCAAAAAATCCAAATCCATCAGGACCACGAGAGCTAAAGACTTAAACCTCGGCACAAGTATGAATAGGACATGCTGGAGAGATAGATTCATAACCCAAAGGCTTCCCATGCTTTGGAACAAGATCCCAGTTCGTATTAGGCAGAGCCCCTCACTGACTCTCTTCAAGAGAAATCTTGATGAGTGGATGGGAGATCGTAAGTTTACCCCAGGGGTCACATCTGTGTCACTGCTAGACAGGGGCACAGTAAACTAATTCTATTATATAAGGGGACCTTCATTGTGTCACTACTAGACAGAGGCACAGTATTCTAAATTTATTCTGTACATTTTTCTACCATCTCATGGGGTGGCAAAAGCCACATCACTATGGCTAGGCTTACAAATGCCCCAGGGCAGATAGCCTAGTACTATACTATGAAACTATGAAACTATAACCTTGAAAAAGGGCATAGCAAAATTAATTTAAAATGGGTGGCGAAAGCCAAACACACTCTGGCTAGGCTTATAAATGCCCTAGGGCAGATAGCCTAGTATGAACCTATGAACCTATGTATTCACCATACTATTGACCCTGTATAGCACAGTGCATAGACTTTCATAGAAATAAGTGTAAATATGTTACAGCTCCTGCAAATACACTACTGTGGTTACCGATTCAATGCACTGTAGTGAACCTTTCCAAAACCAGATATACAAGTATTGTACTCTGGCTCAGAATAACAGTTGTGTCTATGGCAAACTGGCTGCCCTTAACATTCTTAGGGTATATGTGAGCCATACCAAAACAGTTTCAAATTCACCGGCTACAGGATGTTGGACTCTAGCCACACCAGATGTACCTATGGAAATGTGAGGGAAAGGTATTGTCAGCAAACACAAATGTGGCATTATTACAGAATAATGTGCATATAACAACATGTACAGTAGGAACTCTGATACTGCCCACATTGCTGACATTCTGCGTATGTGTGCACAAGTGTGCATTACAACCCCCACAAAATGCAGATTAACATGACATCTGTGTACCGGTATGCAGAGGCTGCCATAATGACTGCTACAGTATTACAGTGATGAACACAGGAGGCTAACCTGGATAGTCCTCTGCTGTAGAAGCTGTGCCACCCACCACCATGATGTATGGGGTAATGGATGCTTGGGAGATAGTGGTTGATGCCAGGTTTGCCAGGAACTCCTCTATGGCCAAGCATGATTTTTCAAGCTGCAGGCCCTCCACCAGTGGCAGCATGGTCCCTGGCCACAACAGCTGCCCTTTCCCATGCAGCAGTTATCATATCCATGGCCTGGTGTCAGACCTGCTCATAGCTTCCTTTCTGTAACCCTACTTGGTTTACGGATGTGACAAGTTCAGCCCACAGTGCAGACCATTGCTCCCGATTCTAGCGACTCCTAGAAAGTAGGATGATGTGATGGAGTCTGAGGCCATCCACTATCACATTGTTTTCGGTAGCAGAAAAAGGTGGGTGCCTCCATCTGTACATGGTGTCTGAAAGACAAGAAGAGGGGAACATGTCACAGGACCACGGTCATTGCTCTCCATTATGTACACACCCTGTGCATCCAAATTGGCCAGCACTATCCTCTGTTAACTTTCACACGATACCCCGCCATCTATCAACACTCTATGTATGTGGCTATCTGCAACATAGTGGCAATACATCTTGTGTTTTCCTGCTCATCTTGGTTTTTCCTGCTACTTGCTGCTTGCTCTCTAAAGTGTTCAGTCACTTCTTTTCTGTTGCATTTATTACTGCTTGTTTACAGCCTGTCTAAATTATAAGTGTTATTGTAAGCCTCTTACATTTGGTTTAAGAACTTGGGCTTTAGGCCCACCCCTTAGGTCTCCCTGGCCTTTCTCCCTCAGATTCTGACAAATATGGATGGACCATGCCTTACAGTTTCTCCTGCCAGTCTGGTTGATATGGGCATCCAGACACAGTGTAGCAACTGCCTCATGTACATGGACAGCCATCTACTTCCACCACCTAGAAGAACAATTTGTGAGAGATGCAATTACATTAGGAACCTAGAGTTCATGCTGTCTCCTTCTCAAGCCAGTATACCTGCACCAAAAAGGTTGTCAACACAATCACTACACCTCAAATACCACCCACACCTACACAACAAACACACCCACATATGCGGAGGTCCTCAACATACACATACCCAAACAAGGGAGACCTCCAAGGCATAAACACATGCGATCTCCACAGCCCTCCACACCACATATCATGCTTAGTCCACACACCTGCATCTCACAGCCACTAAGGCTTCACCATAAACCCAACATATTAGTCATAGGAGACTCCATCGTGAGACACACAGATGTGCCTTTCACCAGGCTGGATAAGGAGAAAGTCACGATTAGTTGTCTGTCAGGTGCCAGAATGTGCCATATCACATATACAGTGACGTCTCTCAACAACAGGTAGTCTTATGACACTGTCATAGTCCATGTTGGCATGAATGACTTGAGATGTACCTCCCTGGACTATATGAAAAGAAACATGATTGAGCTTGCTAATTATGTGTCCCAGGTAGGTATGTCCCTAGCCTTAAGGCAGGTATGTCCCTAGCCTTAAGCAGCATTCTGCCATCACCCAGAATGATGCTTCAATACAAACAGAAAATGATTGACTGTAAGTAATAATTGTCTTAGTTTCAAGTGCCAGTCCAGGGGGATCCAGTACCTGACAACCTGGGAAGATATGATCGACAGACCACTATGCTTTGCCAGACATGGCTTGCATCTCTCTCACTTGGGCTTCAGGCTTCTGGCAAAGATTCTTACCTCCCCCATAGTGCCTTTTTTTAGGACAGCTGATGATATTGAAACTAGCAACATAAAAATGTCAACAAACCACAACTTAGAGGTCATGCTGCTAAATGTTAGGAGTCTAAACATGAAACTGCACTCATTGCAAGCAGTCTTAACCCTGAAAAATGCTGACATCTGTTTAGTCACATAAACCTGGATCACAGCTGCAGAGAGCACCCCAGCCTTACCTGGTTACCCATCCTATCATACATTCAGACCCCCAAACTGTGGGCAGTAAAGCCAAAGGAGGTGGAGTATCAATATCTATCAAAGACATGCACACCTCCAGGCTGGTCAAACAGTATGACACACAGGGGACATGCAAGGTGCAGTTGACCATTGACAAGACCCCTATTCAAATCATAGTTAGCTACCAGCCCCCAAATCTGACTAAAGGGGGCCATTCTGTCTGTATGGACCTGTTAGACTATATCAGACTTCAACCCTTTACCCTGATCCTGGGTGACTTTAACTACCCAAACATAGATTGGAAGAACTACTCATGCCAGAACACAAATCCCCAGAGATTCATCACTGTTGCCAATGCAAACACCTTTGAACAGCTGGATGATACCCCCACAAGAGGTGAAAAAGTCTTGGACATGGAATTAAACAACATGACTAACCACTGCAGCATCCCTGCAGTATTATCCTCCATAGTAAGATCTGACCATAAAGCTGTCACTTTCAAACTCGCCATCTCCCACAATACCCATCTACCCAGGGTCACACATAAACATTTCTCCAAAGTTGATTACAGCCTCCTGAGGAATGGTATAAACAGCTTCACAGCCTCCTCCCCCTCTGTAGGAACTGGCACCAATATCCAAAATACAGCAAGGTACTACTATACCAGCATGTATATAGATGCATGGAATCAGGAATACCCAACAAGATTACATCATCCTCTACAAGTATGTGTACATCTGTCTGGTGGACATCTGAAATAAATGAACTCTATAACAAAAGACTCTATAACAAAAGGAAAACATCACTGTCCAAGACCAAGAAGGAGCAGGTGCCCAACTGGAATCAACGTCTCCCTAGCCTGAACAAGCAAATAAGTGCACCTCTGAAATCCCCCTATGCCAACTATGAGTCCCATTTGCTGACATCTACTACAGACAATCATAAGTCCTTTTTCACATATGCCCTCAACCTCAAGGGAAGTACTCAGATCTTTTCAGAAGTGGTGGTCAGGGACACCACGTATACAAATTCTGTACATGTAGCAAACTTGCTGGCTGACAGATTCAGTGAAAACATCACCCCTCTGCCCCCCCCCCATCAGTAAATCAGGACAACCGCAGTACATTCCCTCTTCCCCTTACATCTAAGGACCAGGTAATCACTGCTCTCTCAAAGGCAAAAAATATAGCCTCCATGGGACCCACTACTATCCCAGGCTGCATCCTACATGAACTCAGGCAGGACCTTGCAGTACCATTAGGCACCCTATTCAACCAAAAGCTGAGTACTGGCTTTGTCCTAGCTGAGTGGAGGACAGCCACTGTCATCCCTTTGCACAAAAGTGGAGTGTTAACCGATTTATAGACCCATCACCCTAACTAGCCTGATCTGCAAGGCCATGGAACAGATTAGCATGGACCTCATTAACAAGGATATTAGCAAACTCCAAACACTTGATCACACACAGTTTGGCTTTGTCAGGGAAGATCGTGTCTGTTAAATTTGGTTGATTTCTTTGCAACAGTCACCAAAGTCATGAACGAGGGGAAGACAGTGCACACCACCTACTTTGACCCAGCCAAAGCCTTCGGCACTGTTCCCCACTCGGCCATAATAGATAAACTCTCTCAACTAGGCATCAATCTGTATGTTACCAGATGGGTAGCAAAGTGGCACACTGATGGAACCCACCTAGTCAAAATAGAGGAAGCCACCTCAAGCAGTACACCCATAACAAGTGGTGCACCCCAGAGTTCTGTCCTGGGGCCTCTGTTATTTGGGATATGCATTTCTGAGGTGCAGGCAAAACCAGTGGGCTATGCCTGACCAAGTTTGTAGATGATTGCATGCTGGGTGCTGTCATCAAATCCCCTAGTGATGTGGACATCCTCCAAGAGGGTCTCACTCAGACAAATGACTGGTGTCAGAAACATGGCCTCATGCTGAATACGACAAAATGCATCTTCATCCCCTTTGTGGAGAGTGATGTCCCCACAAATGATCACATTCATAATAATGTCCTAAACACACAATCAGTCATGAGGGATTTGGGCACAGGGATTGATAGCAACCTGTCTTTTGACCACCATATTGCTTCCGTTGTACAGAAAGCCTTCTATGTGGCCAACCCCATCACTAAGGGTATGTCATCCAGGGATGAGGAGGTCATAACATCCCTGTATTCTTCCCATATAAGGCCCATTATTGAGTACAATGCTCCTTTTGGCATGTACCTCGCAAAGCACATGCAGCAGCTGGAGAGACCACAGACAGTTCCTCACCAGGAGAATCCAGGGCCTCAAACATCTACCATACACAGATAGGCTAAAAGCCCTATCACTCTACTCAGTTTCATACAGACCCCACAGAGGTGACCTCTGTCTGGCATACAAGGCGATCACGGGTCCCACCTTGATGGGACTGCTGCATATCCGCAAGTCATGCTACACGTGAGTAACCCACACATGCTCCCTCAATCTAGTCTGTGACATCAACAGGACTTGTTTGCAGGACTGATTTGTGTCCCAGAGACTCCCCCGTCTGTGGAATACACCCCCTCTCTACTTCAAGCAGAGTACCTCTTTACCCCTTTTCAAGTGCAACCTGGATAGCTGGATGGGAAAGAGGAAATACACCACTGGGATTCCACCCATGTCCCTGTTGGACTGGGGTATTAGGTGCTGACTTGTATAAACATGGGCTAAACTCTTGGCTAGGCTTATAAGGGTCTCAGGGCCAATAGGCTAGTAACCTCCTATGATCCTATGAATACTGGTTATGCCCCTGTGTGCTGTGACAGACTTTATGTCTCCACTCCCATCAATGCCATCTACTGTGGTGGGTCCCCTATGGGCGACGTCCCAGTAGCATATCATACAGCCACCATCCGACAAATAGGTGAGTGTTACTACAAGTATATGTGGACAGTCAAGCAACATCTGTGTGACACAATGGCAGACAGCACTGCAAACGTGGTGTAGAGTATTGTCACTGTAGGTGTTTGACTTCTGCAGTACACAGATGTTTGTGGAATGTGTACATGTGCCCGATATATGTAGACCCTATGCCAGAAAAATGTGGACATCTGGCAAATGGTTGGACAGTACGTAATGGTTGTTCTCAGACTGTGGGGAATCTGGCTGTCACACACCAGAACCCTCAGAAAACAGTTATGGTAGAGTAATAGCTGTTACAGTATTCATCCTCTTACTTTTTAAGCTCAATATGTACATTCTGTCACTGAGGTCGGGCCTGTGTCCCCCACTTCTACTGGCTATGACCTAAAGTCTCGCTGTGAGGGTCACCAGGTATGCTAACCACAGCTCTCAAGCACTGAGACATGAATGTCAAATACACAGTGACCTAGCCAGAGTACATCAGGGACAGTCAGGGACACCTGTACAATGTTTGACTTATTCCTATGACAGACTGAGAGGAGCTGAATGACAGTACATCATGTGATGTGCCAGTTGTATCATCATTACTTAAGGTCACTATTGTCTAACACACAATTCAGTATCATTCATACAGGAGCTGACCATTGTAGGAGGGACTCAGAAGGCCAGAGCTGTGACATACGATACAGCAGGCAGAGTTGACAGGGAAGCCTGTAGGTGCTGGACAGCTATCAGCAACGTCATTCCAAAAATTGCACTACAAGCCTGCTGTTGTAATCCCTATTCCTCATAAATACATCCTTCCACCTGTGTCCCATTACAATGGGGACTTCTATTACATAGCTGGTAGAGTACTGTATTCCTGTTTCTGCAGAAATCCTGAAGAATAATGATTGTGTTGTCACAGATCTGTTTACCATAGTCAACTGCTTGCCTTTTGTAGGTAATTCTTATGAACAGGTGATTGCATGTGCACCAGTCTTTGGCTCAGCCTTGCTAATTGCATCCAGAACAGTGGGTATGCACTTTCATTAGCCGATGGCATGACACAACAGTGCTATATTTAGGGCCTTCCCGTAGGCCTTGGCCCCTTTCCTAGTCTGTGAAATGGACATTATGGAGGTGTGCAGCCTACAGCATTGCAGAGGGTAGGTAGAAATACTATCCACTGTTGTGATTTATGTAGTATTCCACAGTTTTGCATGCTACATTTGGCCATTGTGAAAAGACTTTCTGATTATGTGGCAGTTTATTGTTAAACAATGTGGGTTGGGGTCAGTAAGGAGGAAGACAGATATGAGTGTCATATTTATATGCAGCAGAATATACATGCTGCTGCAGTAGCTGCTGGTCTATTAGCTGTGTATATTTGTAGGGGAAGACTGTTATGCATGTTCCTGTCGCTTGAGCTTTGCCCCCCCCCTTTATGTATGGGTGTTGTGTGGATCCCTTGTTCTAGGTGGTTGTGAGGTATGATAGGTCTGTAGCAGATAGCTGAGCTTACTGTTGCAGATGTTGCAGGCTGCAGCTGCTGTGTTTTGCCCAACAGTCATACTGGGGAGTGTGAACACATTTGAGGACAAGTGTATCTATCAGTGAGGGGGCAGTGTCAGCTCTGTCATTACAGCATAGACAGGGTGAGGGTACCCATAGCAGCCCAGGTGAGGCATGTGCTTCAGTTACATATGTTATGTAAAAGTGCCATTCAGACAGTGGTAGGCAACATTTAGGAAGCCTATACATATTTGTGCAGTGTGTCCCTAACTATAGGCCTTTGACATGCTACCATGGGTAGCAGTGAATGCAGTAGCAGCAACTGGTTCTGCTGAAAATTGCAGGACTCGGTCATTTATTTGTTGTATTTACAAGCATGTACTTGAAGTACAAAAGACTGGAATCTAACCCAGGACTGTGGATGGCAAAAGATACATTATGCTAGGAATGTAACAGATTACGCTACTGAGTCAATACTATAGGAGATGTATTTGCAGGATATATGTGCCTGCATACAGTCTGTTACCCAGGATTCGCATAAGCATGTGGGTTCGGATGGGTATGAAGTGTGACACTGAAGTGTCTGTCATGATTTTCTAACCCCACTCTATACTGACTTGCCAGTACTTCAGCACACAGACTAGGTTTTGTGACAACCATGCCAAAAGTAGGTGGCACAACTGTGGACATTCTGCAACAGTCTGTGCAGTTGTCAGCTATATGTGGTATCCTATGCCTCACGTACATCCAGTAATATTTATTTGGCTGTGTACTGGTTTGGTTTCTGCATCACAGTCTGAAGTACACTGTAAATGTTCCCATTATAAGTACAGTGTGTCACTGGCAATCAGGATATGTTTATGGAAACACCTGTTTTACTTCAGAGCTGAGTGGCCTAGTGGGCTAATGCACTATGCTGTAGTTGACAGGGTCCCATTTTTGAGACTTGGCAGGGGTGATTATTTTGCAGATGTGAATAACAATGTCAGAAAGACAGAAGGTGATTAGAGCAGTTTTAAGTGGGTTTGCGCAGTGCGGCATGAAGCAATGTGCTACTTAGCTCCACTTAAACCTGAGCTAATTCCAAAAAAAGAAAAGAAAAAAGGGGTGATCAGAAAGTGGTGAAATGGGGGCAAGTAGGGGGAAAAACAATGTGAAAGACAAGTAGGGATGTGCAGGATGGGTGTAGGAAAGGACCCTAGCTCTCCATTTCTTGTACAGCAACAGCTGTGCACGTTGTAGAGAATTTGGAATTTGGAGCCTCACATTCCAGAGAAAGGGGTGAGGGTGACATAACTCTGTTGATTAATTGATGTAATGATTGTGCGCAGTGTACATGGGGGCAAATTTGAGAGCTATGTTTGGGGCAATATTTTTTGTGGGACAGATGCCCTTTTTTTAAGGTGAGAGTGGAATGTTGGGGAAGGGATATAGGTATGTGTGAGGAGGTAAATTGGGTAGGATGAGGTTGCATTTGCAAACAGACAAGACAGCCAAGACAGCATACAGGGACAGTGTATGACACATGAGGGGGGGAACACCTTGGACGGAGAGGGTGTTCTGGAATTAGAGAACCATGTGCCCCCAGATGGCAGCAGTGAGACTGATCTCCCCACCCATGAGCAGTCAAAAATGGCTCCTTCACTGCCCTAAATGTGGCTGTGCTGGGGGCTGGGCACTGGGGCTAGCCTGCCCCTCCAGGTTGGCCAGTCTGCCCTCAATCCAGCACAGTCAATCATCAAACCCATGGTGGACAATCCTGCACACCATTCCCGGTAGCTGTCACTGGGTGACAATTCCCTCTCCACGCCCATTCCCGGGGGGAGGGGGCTGGGCCCATCCCCTGAGGTGGTTCCATCCATGGGGGGGTGCAGGACCATCAGAGGTGCAGCACCAGTTAGGATCCCAGATGTGCTGGGACTCGGTGCCATGATCGGCTGAGGTAGGGTAGGTGGATTGCCATAAACCAACCTACCCAGTCGAGCTATGGTGTTGAGTTTTTTTCAAAGTGTATACGTTAGTAATGAACAGAACATTTCAACATTAGTTACAACAGCATGCCAGGATGTTGCAAATAACCCAGTCACATAACATTGCATAGCATATGGAACACAACAAGTGGGATAACAGTCAGTACTGTAACAACATGCCAGTAACAGTTACGGCATAAGGCCAACAATATAGGTAATTCAGCAAGGTAGATTAGTATGTAACCATTGTAATATATAACAATAATAAAACACAAGGCCCAACATAAAGTTTTGAGAACAACATATGTTAAAAGTAAACCATACCAGATGTATAACAATAATACACTATGATGCAGATAAGGGGTGGGGGGAGAGAGAAAGGCATTCCATTACTACAGTATAGGTTATATTATTTGCAACAGTACTCTTCTATACTCTACAGGTCTTCCCTTCCTTTATGTATACACGTGCCATATAGCTTCTGTAGCACCTATTTACCTCTCAAGCTATCCACATGAGACACTATGGGCCAAGCTGTAACACCTACAGGTACACAACTACAGGGGGCTATTACATGTCAGAGGGACATATATGACTACCAAGGTGTACTGTGGACTGATGTAGTGTGAGTGTGCTATTGACATAAATCAAGTGGATGTTAATTCTATGTCCAAGGGATTTGGCAACAGTGATCACAGTCCATGACAGTGTGACACTTGAAAAACATGTATCATGCACAGTATAGAGAGTTTACACTTATCATGCCTTCCTTGGCAGTCATGGGGTTAGGCTGTCAGCAGACATTCACAGCAATGCTCTTTATACTTTGGTACATCTGGACACATAAATTAGTAATCCATCTGAACAAATACTACAGCCATTTATTTACCTGTAATTCCTGTGGGGAGAACATCTGTTAACAATACATAACTGTTTCTATAAATATTTAGTAGTACTTGTCCCTGGATTCGAATCCCAGTCTGTTTGTGACAAAATGTACAACATACTTAACATTTATCAAACGGAGCTACTGAGCCACTGCTGAGTGTTGATTGACTGATATGTGCTTAGAGCTCACCTGGTAACAAACTGTGACCTGGTAATAGAGGTAGAGTGTTATAAAAGACTGCAGTGACACTTGAACACACATGCATGAGATTCATGCATGACAGAGATAGTAGGTGAACTGTGCATTAATACATGGAATGCAGGTGTAGACAATGAAACCCTAGTGAGTGGAAATATGTGTGATGTGTACAGACCATATTGGAGTGCTGGGTTGCCTACCTGACCCATATACAGTTGAGGATGGAATATTTGCAGTCAGCTATTACAGTTTCATACTTGCCTGCAGCAGTGTAACCTAAGATCAGGAATGCATATAGCTGAAATGCAATGGTTAACACAAGACAATCCTGAGATGCACACTATTATACATTGGCTGTTCGTATTATAGGTTCAGATCTTCGTGCAGAACATATATCGTAATGCATTATATCTTGTAGTACAGCTCCACATCTACAGTTTAGCAAAACACTCTTTATTAGCTAACCATCAGTCACTTAGTGGTATTATTCCCATTTTTACTTCACAGCACTTGTAATACTTGATTTCATGACCAACAGCCCAAAATACACAGATATTACAGAACACAGCTTTATTAGGGGTGACATCATGCAGTGATTGGTATACATCTAACAGTCTTTATTGATGGACAGTTCATATAATGGAGGTGTTGCAAGACAGCTGTAATTCCACAATTAATGCAGTAGATATTTTATTTCCTTAACGTCATGAATGCAGTTGAACTTTATTTCCTTAATATTATTAAATGCAGTAGAACTTTATTTCCTTAACATTATTAATGCAATTGAACTTTATTTCCTTAACATTATTAATGCATTTGAACTTTATTTCCTTAAAATTACTAATGCAGTAGAAACTTTTATTTCCTTAATATTATTAATGTAGTAGAAACTTTATTTCCTTGACATTATCAGGTTTCATGCTTTCATCTGTATTGACCTGTACCTAGCATTGCACTCAAAACAGAATATACCTACTGGCAGTTACTACTGTACTCTTTCTTGTTTATATGTCTATAGATTGCAAGATACATCTGTACTCACCACACTCACTGCACAACCTGGCCAGCTGCCCTGCATGGGCCTCCAGGTTGCAAGCCCTCTCCTCTGCAGCTGTGGAGAAACACACCATTATGCATACCTGTCTATCATGCATTCATAGTAGAATTTGGCAAAACAGTGCTAACAATACTTACAAACTTGTGGGGCATTGTCATCCCAAGCATCTTGGATCCATGTGGCCAAGGGATCCCCCTTGCTATGCTTCAGGTCATTATAATGCTCACCTGTATGGGGGATACCAGTAGCACTGGTGAGATCTCGTGACAGCTGGTCCCAGGCCTACAATTTATACTCTGACCTCTGGTACTGGCCCTGCAGCAGTCGGGTGTCATGGTCTTTTACAAAGAGTCCAACCATGACCCTGGACTCCAGTATGCCCCACTGCTGCACCCGGAAGCACACACCCTCACCAACTCCTACTATGTTTCCTGCACGGGTCAAACTCCAACAGATTCTGACTGTATTCCAAGCCATTGCACTTAAATAAGGCTATTTTTTGCCTTTTGCCATCATTGGGCCATTTTTAAAAATGTGGCACTTCGCATAACACCACACAAACCTGCTAAGCTTAGCTGAGCAGTTCTTAAACTGGCAATGCTTAGCAATGTTTAGTGGTGGGCAAACTAGCTTAGCTGAGCTGAGGACTGCTTAAATGGGCATTGCTTAACAGTGCTTTGCACTGCTTAGCAATGAGCAAACCAGCTAAGCACTGCTAAAACATTCCTAGTTTAAGTAGTGCTTGGCTAGGCTTAGCTGAGCGCAGCAATGCAAGATTTAATAATACATTTCTTAATTGTGTAATTGCAAAATATATGCTTAATAAAATGTCTGTGCATACAAAATATTCCATTAAGGGTTTAAACATACATTTCTTAAGTGTATTTGCAACATACGTGTTTAATAGCCTGTCTGTGTATTCATACAAAATTCAATCATGGCTTAATAGTATATCTCATAAATGTGTATTTGCAAAATAATATTACTAACCTGTCTTTGTATCCACACAATATTTCATCAGGATTTAAAATAACTCTCAGAATGTGTATTTACAAAATAACCTATTTGTGTATTGGAATCCTGCACCTACTGCACATGAGGCTGTCACTCTAATCATTTGTCTACATAGCAGTGTGCATTACTGTTTTACTTTTACATATATCTCTCTACTACGTTTAAGCACCGCTGAGCATGGTGGTGTGCCACTCAAACCCACACAGCTATGCTTAAACTTGACCTTTCCAGTCATAATTTAATGTATCCGGTTTCTGTTTGTAGATTTCTGGCACATATCTACTACTAAGCGCAGCACTGCACCACACAAACACACACACAAAAAATAAATAAATAAAAATAATTAACTTTTTTTATTACATTGCCATACATTGACTATCCAGCACTTTCACAGTGCAGGGGACATGTTACTTATCTCCGGATACAGCAACACACTCCCTACATTGATTCAATCACCATGTTACATGGCTTTCCCTCAGTAGTGCCCCTTCATTAATATGCAAGGCATGCTGCCGAGGAGGATCCACATACACGGCTACTGTACCGTCTGTGTAGGTCTTCCACTATTCCTACATGGATTTTATTAAATCTCCAGGGATATATTTCAGTTTCGATGCAGCAAGGAGACACAATGTCTATCCTAGGGAGCTCTCTGTGTTGTCTTTAAGGAGAAATAATTACTAGGCTTGAGATGTAGAGGGATGTAACTGTTTTATAACTTCCAGCACCTGCCAAAGATATGAGGTTTATGTATTCTCATAGGTAGCTACATACTGACAGATTCCAGCAGTGGGGTTTTTACTTGGGATAGAGTCAGATGACAAGAAATAATGTCATTCTGCAATCTGTCCCACCACTAATATTTGAGATATTAATTTGATGAGTCTCTTAAAGAGACACAGCATTCTGTATTCTGCTTTGGACCTGACAACAACTAGAAGATCCAGTCACATTTGCCTTAGAAACTAGGGTATGATAATTCTCTTAGATTCAGTCAGGAATATAGTGAAGCATAGTTTAGATGTTTGTCTTTATTTATTTGAGACTGTCCTGCAATGTTGTTTTAAATATTTCCTGTGGGTTTGACCTCTGATGTCACTGTGAATATCTACTATTTTCTTGTTTTATTATTTATTATTAAATATGCTTAAACCTTTCATTGTAGAATATTTTTGTGAGACATATTTAAGTTTTGAGAGTACTTGCATATTTACTTGGTGACACTGTGGGCCACTCCTAATAGCCTTGCTCTTAGTCAAAATACCATTTGTATTAACAGTAACATTACACAGTAAGATTGGAAGCCTTTTATTAAGGGCCTTAAAGTAGCTGATAAGGAGTTAGCTGGTGGCAGTGATAACTACCTTATTGTCTGGGTAAAAGGGGGCATAGCTAGTAAACCTGTGCCAGCTTTTCTGAGGTGTGTGTGTGTGTGTGTGTGTGTGTGTGTGTGTGTGTGTGTAAATCAAACCTCAAAGAGTGTGGTGTGCGTGTCAGCTACTTGGGCAGGGAGACAAAGCACTGGTTGGACAGAGAGGGTGCTGGAGGTCTTGGTTTGGCCACTCAGCTGAGATCTCAACTGTACAGCTGTGCCAGTGGGGAGCCTTATTGTGGATCTGGAGAAAGAGGGAGAAACCAGCCCTAGACTGACTGGGGTCTCTGTGTGCTCTTAATGGAAATTGCACTTGATCCAGAAAGCTGCATCTGGAAATACTGTGTGTGTACCTGACATCCTCCCAGTGTATGTTCCCCAGTGTTGGCAGTGGTGAGGATTGAAGCTCCTTGATTACTGGTATAGTGGTGGGTCATCGCATTTATTGGTTGGCAGTGGTGGGATCAGTACATCACATATTGGGATTCAGTGGGGTGGATATTGAACACTTGCAGCTTGCAAACAGTGGTCACTAAAAAAGGTGTTTGTACTCTCAAGCAGCCACACAGTGAACATTCAGAGTTTCATATCATAACAGTTTTATTTATTTTTTTGTTAGCATAGTTATTCAGGTAGAGCAGGCAAGGATGCTAGCAGAGGATTATGGCAAGCTGACAAGGAGCTAGTTGGCTGAGATGTGCCAAGCCAAAGGACTGGGGCATGCCAACCTGACTAA
>NC_056743.1:1717574638-1717678849 GCF_019279795.1 Protopterus annectens | reverse complement strand
AAAAATTTGTGAAACTTGATGAGCCAGTCCTTACTCCAGTGCACATTGCTGAGTGCGTTACATCACATGCATCCTTAACACCACTGTCATCTTCCTATGGCCTGTCTTACTCCTCTGTCAAAGTTAATTTGTAGGCCATTTCAGTATGTCTGTCCACGGCTCTCCCTCTTTCAAGACATTCTCATGTCAAAATGTTTTTGAAAGGGTTTTGCATAAGAAACCTATAAGAAAACCTGTGGCTCCTCTTGAGATCTTAGTTTTGTATTACCAAAGCTAACATCTGCTCCATTTGAACAGCTCATCTGGCTGACAGTAGGTGTATGACATGCAAAACAATTTACTGATTGCTCTGACCTCTGCAAGAAGAATATCCAAGTTGCAAGCTCTTATGGTGGCTCAGCCTTATCTGATTTTCCACAGAGACAGGGTTCCTTTGAGAACTAATCCTTCTTTAATGCCTAAAATGGTATCCGAGTTTATTTTACACCAAACTATCCTTCATTTGACTCTATTTTGTGCAAACATGAGACTATAATCTCTGGTTCAGTGGTGAATTGTTTGGTTAAATCAATGATTCTACACCATTCCAGTTAAGCTGGTAAGGTAATGATTGATCATGGATATGAAATTGAGCTTACTTATGAATATTTGGCCTGAATTGGATAAGTTGAATATTCAGCCATGTTTTTATTTAAGCCCTCTTCTATGATAGGTGCACAGCTGGAACATAAGTTGGTTGGTAATGACAGATGTGGTTGTATAACCAAATGTGGTACATACATCTTTTGTTGATTCATGTGTAAGGATCCAAATTCAGTCATCTATAAGTAGCACAGGATTTTACCTTGCCCTGGCAACTTTAACTGCAAGACTTTTGGTGTCATCTACTTAGCTACATATAATTCCTATTCAGCATATTATATTTGGAAGACTCAACATAAACTTAAGCAGAAAATACAGGAATATTATTACTGTATTAAGTCTAAGAATATGACAAATGCCCTTTGTAAATATTCTATTGTTTGTGACTATTTTAAAAATGTTCTTTCTTTTTTATTTATATAAAGTTCCACACTTTGCTGCATCCAGGACTGTTTTGTAAGTTTCTGAGCTCCCCAGACATTTTTGTGTTAGAGGGAAACATTCTATCTTATCAGTGGGAGTGGTAAGCACTGGGTAGCCTATCTACCAAAAGAAGAGTGGTTTCTAGCCAAGAAATTGTAGTTTATTGGCCACTTGGGCAGTTTTTCCATCCCTTTCAACTTTCTTGTTTAAAAGCCTATGTTTGCGCAGGTTTGCTCTTGTTTAAGCTCCGCGGATCCAGTTTTGGCATCCTGCAGACTACAGGAGCAACAGGAAGGAGAAAGAGATACTCTAAGTGCCTCCTTTTTGATTTTTTCATAATTTGCTGCTCTCTGCACTTGTTTTTTTGTCATTATCAGCATTTATTTAAACTGTATTTGCCTTAATATTGCTACACACTCAAGTGTGCTAGCTTGTACTGCGTTTGAAGTGTTTTTGCTAGTGTTCTAACTGCTTTTCTGCAAAAAAAAAAAAAACAAAAAAAGTTCTAAGCTTGTTTCTCACCTTTCCTGTAACTAGTCTAGTCCAGATAAGGATTTACTGTATCCAGGACTGTTTTGTAAGTTTATGAGCCCCCCCAAACCTTTCTGTGTTGGAGGAAGCCTTCTAGCTTATCAGTGGGATTGATAAGCACTATATAACCTATCTACCACAAGAGGAGTAGTTCCGGGTCCAGAAATTGTAGTTTATTGGCATTTTTTCAATCCCTTTCAATTTTATGGTTTAAAAGCCCTTGTTTGTGCACTGTGCACAGCTGAGGTAACCTATTACCAGTGAAAGAAAGTCTGCTCTTCAATTTTCCCCTCAGAACATGCATGTTCTTTTACTTCTTGCACTTCAATTAGCTTAATTGGCTTACACTTTAAAAGGGTTTTGTAGCATTTATTGTAGCACACTTAGGTGCTATCAGCACTAGCTGTTCCTATACAGTAACAGCACCAGTACTTATTAGTTGTGACCACCCTTCCAGGTATGATTGTAGGGCAATTTCCTGTGCTTTCTCCTGCTAACCTCGTGCTCTTGGGTATTCTGAGACATGTAGCAACTGTCTAATGTACACAGACAACCCTCTCCTCTTACCTCCCAACAGTCATACCTGTGAGAGATGCACTTACATCACCGAACTGGAAGAAGTGCATGCTCCACCCAAGACCGGACTAGCTGGTCAAGAGGAGAAGGTCGACACCTGTAATTCATTACATAGACTACACAGCCCACCAAAACACCAAACATCACAACCCACAAATAGAAACACAAACATTACACTCACCTTCGTGGAGGCTCGCAAGAAAAATTTAGCCAAACAATAGAGACCCCTGAGACAGAAATGCACTCAACCACCACAACACAACACCAACCCCAAAACACATAACTCATCACCACAGTGTGACCTTCAACCCAAGTCCTTAAGGCAAAACACTTTGCCCAATGTACTAATCATAGGAGACTCAATTGTGAGGCACACTGATGTCTCACTCACTAGGTTGAACAAGGAAAAAGTGACAGTCAGTTGTCAATCAGGTGCCAGGATCTGCCACATAACACATGCACTCAGGTCACTCCACAACAAGTACAAATATGACTCAGTCATTGTCCATGTGGGTGTGAATGACCTGAGATGTACCTCCCTGGACTACATGAAAAGAGATGTGATGGACCTCTTGAATTATGTGGCCCAGGCAGGTATGACCCTAGCCCTGAGCAGTATTCTACCATCACCTAGAATTATACCACAGTATGAGCAGAAAATGATTGACTTCAACAATTGGCTAAATTTCTGGTGTCATTCTAAGGTGATCCAGTGTCTGTCTGCCTGGAAGACATGATTGACAGACCTCGATTCTTTCCAGAGATGGCCTGCATCTGTCACCACTGGGATTCCTGGTACTGGCTAAGGCTCTTGCCACCCCTATACTGGCTTTTTAGGCAGTGTTCCAAAGACCAAAATTCCACCATAACAGCTACAGACAAATGCAATCTGAGGGTCATGCTGCTCAATGCTAAAAGTCTAAATCTCAAGATGCACTCGCTCAAAGCTGTCCTCAAAATGGAGAATGTCAACATCTGTGCTGTAATGGAGACCTAGTTTAAAGAGGCAGAAAGCACCCCTGCACTCCCAGGCTACAACTCATTTCATACCTTTCGGCCCCAGAATATGTCCAGAAGCTCCAAAGGTGGTGGTGTCTCCATATTCCTAAAGATATGAATACCTCTAGACTACTAGCCTAGCATAATGCATCCAAGATACGTCAGGTACAACTAACACTGCGTAAGATGGCGATACAAGTTATAGCCTGTTACATAACCTAAAACATGTCTCTAGACTCTCACTCCAAGTTCCTAAGCACCCTGAAATCTATCAAGCTCCAACCCAACACTCTCATACTGGGTGACTTCAACTACCCTTCCATCAACTGGAAAAACTATTTAAGTACCAATGTACAGGTCCAATACTTTCTGGAATTTATCAGTTCCAGTGCTCTGGACCAGCTCATTCTGACCCCCACTAGAGAAAGCAACATCCTCGACCTGGCTATCACCAACATGGGAGACTGTTGCTCCACACCTGTATTAAATTCCTCCTTGGTTAAATCTGACCACAAACTGATCACCATGGAAATCTCCATCTCACCTACACCCCCTGTTAAGGGGACCACCCTGAAAAAACTCTCTAAAGCTGACTTTGGGCTCCTAAAAACAGAGGTGGCTACCTTTTTGGCACCCATGCCAATGGAAAATAGCTGCATGACTGCCAAATCATATACCAGTGCATTGTACCAGCATGTACACAAATGCATGGACCTTGCCATACCAAGTAGAACTAAGACACTCTCCTCCAAAAAAAGGAAGCCAATCTGGTGGTCCCCAGCCATCAATAAACTCTACAACAGAAGGAAGAAACTGTTGCAGAAAGAAATGAAGTCACAAGACTGGAAAACCTCCCTTATCAGTTTCAACAAAAAGCTGAGATCCCTTATCAAATCCTCTAAAGCCAGCTATGAAGGCAGAATTGTGGCTGACACCAAAAACAACCACAAAACCTTCTATAGCTATATCAAAAACCTCAAAGGCAATACCCAGATTTGCTCTGAGTTATTGCACAATGGCTCCTCCTATACTGAGCCAACAGATATAGCCTACATACTGGCAGACAGATTCAGTGCCAACTTTACCCCTCTCTCCTCCCCCAAGGGCCCTATCACAATACCAGAAGAAAGCCTGGTACCCACCATTTCTGTGGCACAGGTAAAAGCTGCATTGTCCAAAATGAAGAATACAGCATCCATGGGACCTGATAATATCCCTGGCCATGTCCTACATGTGCTACATAATGAACTGGTACCACATCTGTGTGCCCTGTTCAGTCACAGTCTTACCTCAGGCTATGTCCCTAATGAATGGTGCACTGATACAGTCATCCCACTCCATAAATGGGGAGCAGCTACAGACCCTGGGAATTATTGCCCCATTAGCCTAAGTCTGGTATGCAAAGCTATGGAGAGCATCATCATGGACCTGCTTAACAAAGATATAGGCAATGTCCAAACTCTTGACCCCACACAGTTTGGCTTTGTCAAGGGGTGATCCTGCCTGTGAACCTGGTTGACTTCTTTGAGGCAGTCACCAAGGCTGTGGATGAGGGTAAGGCAGTGCATACAGCCTACCTTGACCTGGCCAAGGCCTTTGATACCATTCCCCACTCAGGTATCATTGATAAACTCATTAAACTAGGCATCAATCCTTACATCACTAGGTAGGTTGCAAACTGGCTCACAGACAGGACCCACAGAATGAAAGTTGCTGATTCCAAGTCAGACTGTTGACCAATCATGAGTGGAGTCCCACAGGGCTTGGTCCTGGGCCCTCTTCTGTTTGCATCTACTTCTCAGAAGTCAAGGCTAACACAGAATGACTTTTGCTGACCAACTTCACTGATGACTGCAAGCTGGGAGTCATTATCAACTCCCCAAGTGATGCAGACATCCTAAAAAAGGGCCTGTCTGAGACCAATGACTGGTGTCGGAACCATGGCCTGAAGCTTAACACCAAAAAATGCGTTATCATCCCCTTTGGAAAAAAAACTCAGTTCCCATGAATTACCACGTTGATGAGAGCCCACTGAACACTGAAGGGGCCATAAGTGATCTGGGCAACCAGGTCAACAGCCCCCTCATCTTCGACCACCACATTGCCACTGTGGTCAGAAAGTCCTTCTATGTGACACATCTTATAACCGAAGGTTTCACATCCAGAAAGAAAGAAGTCATCATCCCTCTCTACTCATCCCTCATTAGACCAGTCATCGAATATAACTCCCTGTTTGGCATGTACCTGACCAGACACCTACAACAGCTGGAGAGGCCATAAAAGTACCTCACAAAAAGGATCCTAGGCCTTAAACACATGTCTTACATGGACAGACTCAAGAAACTTCAGTTGTTCTTAGTCTCTTATCATCTGCTTAGAGGTGATCTCTGCTTGACTTATAAAGCCATGTCCAACCCAGCCCTACTTGAAATGCTACACCTAAAGAAATCCCAATCCCCCCACGCCATATGCTCCAGAGATCATAACCTCATTACCACAATTAAAAGAACATGCTGGAGGGACAGGTTAATTTCCCAAAGACTGCCCATACTCTGGAATAAGCTTCCCATTCATGTCAAGCAGAGCACCTTGCTGGCCGTCTCCAAGAGAAATCTTGACAAGTGGATGGGTAACAGAAAGTTCATTCCAGGGATCATTCAAGTTGCCCTACTGGATAGGGGCACTGTGAACTAACATCGGGTGGTACGGTGTCTGGGCAATTTGTTTGGGCTAGGCATATAAAAGCTCAAGGGCATTTAGCCTAGTACACACCTATGAACCTATGAAGCTATGTGAGAGGGGAGATTGGGAAACAGACCTGCTTTGCAAAGAACTGCATTGGCAGATTTTTTGAGTAGTAATATTGCACCTATGTTGAATGATTGCATGTCTAGTGCACCAGTCATCCGGAAATGACAGGCTGACCTAATGACTGACAGATTTTTGCCCCACCTCATTTCCTTTAAACATTTGGCCTAGTGGGCGTGTTTTTATTTTGAAGAATTACATATTGCTGTGAATGAAACCGCTTAAGAAATTGTTATCTTTGATCCAGTGATGGTTCAGCTTCCCTTGTAGGTTATTGATCGTTATTTTGGTACACTTTCCACAGCTACTGAGCTCTTTTTGAAACGATCCATCTCCCTATGCCCTTCCCTGAACTAAGGTACTATCTTGACGGAACAATATATTTCTGAACTTCTAAATCAGTTGTTCATTTCTTGTGAAGGTAAAAAAAGGGACAGTGTCAACACAGACTGTTTCCAAATGGATGTCCCAGGCTATTACTTTCTGTTATTTCCACCAAGTCACATTCTACCAAAGCTTTGGCTACATCTCCATCTTTTTTTAAAGAATTGGATTCCAGAAATATTCCAGAAGCAGCAATTTTGTCCTCGGTTTATACTTTTAAAAAACACGACAAGCTAGATTCCTTTTCTAGATCTAGGTTAAGCTTTGGTAGGACGATTATCCAGGGGCTTCTGGACCCTTCTCCTCCTTCCTCCAAAATGTTTTAAGACAAGGTAATCTACCCATATAGCATATGCTACTGCAGCAATGACCAGTATGAAGAATGTGATTAGACTTACCATAACAGTAGATGTTTGAATGATCATTGCTGCAATAGCTACTTCCTTCCTCCCTGCTTCCCTCTATTCCTGTTGTTTTTTGGTGATTTTTTTTTTCATGCCAGGGGTTTGGACACTTATTTTTGCTATTCCTAGCAATGTCCTCTCAGGGCTTGTACTCCCTCTGGTTCCAAAATCTGTCTCCTAGGCAGCTCAACTTGAGACAACTAACAGTTTAGGTATGTGTAAGGTGCCCAGAAGCCTTGGAATGTGGTTGACTGTTATATCCTTAGCAGCATATAACGCATACAGCTTAGGCTACTGCAACAGTGATCATTCGAACATCTAGTGTTATGGTAAGTGTACCTACACAACTATACTTTATCCATCAGGCTTAGACAGACCAGGATAAAGTAGCTTCATTGCATTCAAGACCAGGCAAGATCCTCTGACTGACTAATGTTTGAGGGGCATTATCAAGTACTCCAGTGTATGACATGATAGCTGTAGCAGCAGCTCTTAAGACATGATCCATGTCACAGTGTCCCATGTTTTATATACTGTAATAAGGAGTCCAGAATTCTGGATGTTTTTGATGTGTCTACATGTTTTCTACAATTTTTGTAAGGGCTCTTAGGTATTTAACACACATACTTTGGTTTCAGTTAAGACTTTGAAGAGGAGTTAGAGAAGGCACTGGCCCATTTGCCACTAGGAGATGAACAGAAGAGCAAGCTAATTTTCAAAGTTGCAACTATTTTGACTATTTCTACAATGGTGCAGCAAAAGTGGCAGACATGGATATTACTGTGTACTGTCATGGCTGACTTCACATTACTGATTTCACTGGAAAAATTCCATGTGTATTGCTACAATGCCTTTTTAATGGCACTGAATAGTTTGTTTCTCAGGTGGGAGAGACACTGAAGGGAGCACAGTAGAAATTAACACATTGATGGCCATTAGAATCCATTTTCAAAAGCCACCATGGAAATTTTTCAGGAATCAGCTTCTCTGTCTTCCTGCTTCTTAAGCCTGGCATCCCCTCTTGAAGTTCTGGCCTTCACCATAGCTCACTGCAGGGACATCTGACATGTTCCTACTCACCCAGCATAGGTACACCCATCCTCACTGCCTTGCTGTCAAGCTGGCAAGCTACTTATCAAACTCACGCCACCTGGGTTATAGTCAAGTCATTATCCCTTTATGCCATTGGTGAGGCCAGACGCTAAAAATCCCCTATCTCAACACACCTTAGCCACCCTCTCTTCCTTTTCCCAATATTCCAATCTGGAAAAGAAAGCAGCAAAGAAAGAGGTAGCTGGCAAAGCAAGCCTTGCAAGACATTCAGTAAGATGAGTGATGGTCTGGATACTATTCCTGATTCTTTTTGGTAACTCAGAAAACAAAGGACTTCAGAACAATCCCAAAACTAAACAGTCTAAATTAATCCTCTCCCCAAAGAATGTTCCAAATAGTCTTGGTGCAGACAGTTCTTTTTTGCCTGGACAAAAGAGATTGGATGTGCTCACTCTACTTCCAAGATGCATATCTGCAAATGAAAACTGCCAAGGAGTCAAAGTAGTTCCTACACATCTGAGTGGGGGATAGCCATTTTTAGTTTTAGACCCTTCCATGTGGTTTTAACTCAACCCCCCCCCCCCGAGTGTTCAAGAAATGTGTGGTCATAGTGACAGCTTCCCAGAGGTTACAGGAAAGCTAGATCATCCCATGCTTAGATGACTGACTCCTAGCTGCCACAAAACTGGAGAAACTCATAATTTTATTTTATTTATTTAACATTTGTTTACCGGAAAAGTCTGACTTGGAACAAAGCCAATTTTCAGTGGAGGCCAAGGGAGAAATGCTCCATACACATGTCTTTTTAACATGGGAGGAAACCGGAGTACCTGGAAAAAACCCACACAAATGCAGGGAGGACATGCAGACTCCACACAGAAGGGTGAGAATGATCTGCTTTGTTGGCCTGTTGTATATGTACACACACATACACACCATTTATATATATATATATATATATGGATCCCTGTCACTAGAGCCAAAATTTCGAAGACCATATGTCCGAAGTTTTGGAACCTTGAAACAAGAATAAAAAAGAATAAAATAAAATAAAACAACTTACCTGTACTTTTTTGCTGCACCCCCCACATGGGGCTGCACACCCCACACCCCCTGATACTTAAATATACCAACTCAGAGATCGCACTACAGTGAGGAAAATGTCAAATCCTGAGTTCCAAGCTATATGGCAATCTCAATAGAAAGTGTTTGGAGTCCAAAACTTTGGACATATGGTCCTTCGAGCTATGGAACTTTGAGGTATTGATAGGAATTCATATATAAATATATATATATATATATATATATATATATATATATATATATATATATATATATAGAGAGAGAGAGAGAAAGAGAGATTGGGAACCTCCAGTTGCTGGACCCCACACAGTTTAGCTTCGTCAAGGGCAGATCATGCCTCCTGAACCTGGTGGATTTCTTTGAGACAGTTACTTAGGCTATAGGTAAGGGAAAGGAGGTACACACGGCTTACCTTGACCTTGCTAAAGCATTTGACACCATTCCCCATTCAGGTATTATTGATAAGCTCACCAGCCTGGGCATAAACCCTTAAGTCACAAGATGGATCGCAAACTGGCTCTCAGACAGATCCCATAAAGTAAGACTAATGGGATCTATGTCCAAATCTAGACCAGTAACGAGTGGTGTACCTCAGGGCTCTGTCCTGGGGCCCCTCCTGTTTGGCATATACTTCTCAGAAGTACAGGCAAGCACGGAAGGGCTGTGGCTGACTAAGTTTGTGGACGACTGCAAACTGGGTGCTATAATAGAGTCTCCGGCCAACATGGAGATCCTCCAGAAGGGCCTAAATGAGACTGATGCATGGTGTCAAAGCCATGGTCTCAAGCTAAATGCAAAAAAATGTGTAGGAATCCCCTTTGGAAAAAACAGAGTACCCGCAAACTACAACATAGGAGGTAATCCTCTGAAATCTGAAGAAGAAATAAGGGATCTAGGGACCCAAGTAGATAGTCAGCTTTCCTTTGATAACCATATTGCCAAAGTGGTTAGAAAATCCTTCTATGTGACCCATCTGATCACGAAAGGGTTCGCATCAAGATCTAATGGTGTAATGGTGCCCCTCTACTCTTCCCTCATCAGACCCATTATTGAGTACAATGCACCAATTAGAATGTACCTGGCTAGACATCTCCAGCAGCTGGAGAGACCACAGAGGTACCTAACCAAGAGGATTACTGGCCTCAAACAGTTGCCCTATGCAGCATGATTGAAAAAGCTAAGACTGTTCTCTGTTGCATACCGCTTTCTCAGAGGTGATCACTGTCTAACGTACAGAGCCATGTCCAACTCAGAATTGTTGAACATGCTCCATCTTAGCAAAATCAAATCTACTCGAGCTACACGATATAAACCTCAGCACAACAATGAATAGAAAATGCTGGAGGGATAGATTCCCTTCGCAGAGACTTCCCTTACTATGGAACAGGGTCCCGATCTACATAAGACAGAGCCCCTCACTATCACTCTTAAAGAGGAACCTTGATGAATGGATGGGTAACAGAAAGTTCACACCGGAGATCACACCAACAGTACTACTAGATAGGGGCCAAGGGTACTAGCTGCTAGTACAAGGGTCTAGGGAACTACTAAAGGGGCGGTGAATACCGCACAATGTGGCTGGGCTAATATATGCCTTCAGGCAGATAGCCCAGTGTCAACCTATGCACATATATATATATATATATATATATATATATATATATATATATATATGTGTGTGTGTGTGTGTGTGTGTGTGTGTGTGGTTAGAATGTCAATGAAAAAAGTTGGCTCAGTCTAGTAATTCAGTCTTTAGAATTTTAAATTATTATCAGAGCTTCATGTGGAAATTTATTTTGCACGTGATTACAGTTAGAAGGCTCTCCTGTATCTGCGCCTGCTGAGTAGATGATTTATATGAGTGAGTTTGTTTCTAATGTGACTCAGGTTTCAAAGCATACTTTTAGGAGTGTCTTGGAAAGTGCAGACACTGGTACTAGAAATACAGCTGCTTCTGTTGCACTGACAAGGTTTGCTTGGTTACATTACCACAATTTTTCTGAAGATTTAAAAAAAAAGAGATTTTGAATGATTCTGTAAGTTCTGACTATGTGTTTAGTCCTATTGCTAACTAGATTCTCAAACAGTGGAATGATAGAGGTAAATTGATGCATGGGCTATCTAGAATGTTTCATATTCACAGGTCCTCCCCGAACAAGGAATCCATCTTCAAAGGCAGAACAAACAAAAATACTAGTCGAACAAGAATCAAGGTACCAATAGGAATGGCAGGAGAATAATGCTTCCAAACAACACCAAGGAAAATGGGTTCCTTTTCTAAAAAAGGATTTTTCCCATGCTAAAGAATAACTATGTCAGGGGCAGGGCATCCCATCCCTTCCTTCTCTCCCTCTTCCCCTTTCCCCTTCCTACAGGCTTTAGCTCAAACCAGTAGCCTGGCCAAAAATAGTCCTACACAAATGAGTGCTGACAATAATTCAACACACTTGCCAGTGGACAGAAATTTTTCTTCCCTTCAGGGATATCCTCCTGCACCCTCCAGACCAGATATGAATGTTCTCTTTGGTACCCCCTTCACAAGCTCCAAGCAGGAGTTATAGAACCAACTCCTGCACCACAAAAAGCAAAAGGATTTTATGTCACAATCATTTTGGTTTCCAAAAAGGAGCTATTGTGAAGATGTGTTAGAATTGGTATACTTAAATGCCTTTCTAAAAGAACCCATATTCAAAATGCTCGCCCTACCTCTTCCTCCAGGCCACTGTTTCAAGGTGGCTTTACATCTGAAGAATGTTGATAATCACATGCCAATTGTTCCCAACTTCAAGTTGAACTTACAAATGTCCTGTCTCGCACTTTCACAAAGAATTATCTTCATGGGGTGTACGATGGACACAGAAAAAAATACAGCCTTTCTACCAGCAGACATAGACATAGGCTCTTCAGAACTTTTTCAGATTTCTTTCTTCAAGAAGCTACCTCTGCAAGAGAGCTTCTCAAAACCTTAGGCCTCATGGCATCAATGATCCTCATGATACCAGGGACCAGATTCTACATGAGAAAGATTCAATGGTACTTAAACAATTGTTGGATTCTGCACCTGCTTCCTTTGGAATTCCAGTTACCAGTGCAGGATTTTGTGAAATGAGAATTATAGTTGTGGAAAGATCAGATTTCTCTCATACCAGACCTCTTCTCCCTCCAGACCCCTGTGCAATCAGTCCAGATGGACTCATCAGATTTTGCATGAGAAGTAGTGTACTTCGGATGCTACAAAGTGCATAAATGTCAAATAAATGTTAGCAGGGATTCAGACCTTAAACTTTCTTCACCACTTTCTCCAGGTCCACTTTTATTGGTCACAGACCATACCACAGTCATGTGGTACCTGAACAACAAGGGGGTACAAGGTCATACCCTCTTTGCTAGTTGGCACTGATGGCCTGAGAGCTAGTCTTACAGCATTCACTGATGCTTCAGGGCTCATACATCCTGTCAGAGCAAAACCTAGTGGAAAACAGATTAAGCAGATCCCAGATAGACCCTCACACATGGAACCTCAGATAGATGTCCACCTGCATTTGGTCAAGATGGCATAACACTTCAAATAGTTCTGTTCACTCCCTTTCAAATCAGAATGTCAGAAAAAGTCTGTTTGAGACATCCTTGTGGCTATGCTTGGAGGACAGAAACATTTTCATTCCACTGGACAATAATATAACGGTATGCATATCCACCCTTTCCACTGATACCCAAGGTACTTCAGAAGATTCTGAAAGAATTACCAAAGATCATTGTAGTGGCCTACTTTTGGAAATGGCAAAGCTGGTTCTTCATTTTAATGGAATTGGTCAATGGCAATTATCACAAGCTTCCTCACCCTCTGGATCTGCTCACACAATGTCAGGGGTGACTAGTGCACCTCTGACAAAGAGCAATTGCTAGTGACAACCTGGAGGATTCTGTATTTATACCTTTTAGGTGCTTGTTTATTGAGGATGCACAGCAGGTATTGAAGGAGGCAAGATAGCGTGCAGATAAAAAAATCTTATGTTTACAAGTGGAAGAGATTTTCTAGATGGTGCCTAACCAATATTAGAAGGCCTGATATAGTGTTTACCATTCTGGTTTTGAAATATTTGTGTGAGCTACACAATAATAGTTTATCTTCTGCATCTATCTAGGTGCATCTTTTGGCTATCTCAGCTTGTCTGCTCATGGATCACCCTCCTTTGTCTCTGTGGTGGAACAGTTTATGAAAGGAGTATTGCACTTGAGACTCCTTCAAAAGCAAATTTCCTCCTCGTTCTTGGGATCTCAACTTTGTTCTATAAAAATTGACCATATCTCCTTTTGAACTTGCCGTTCAGGCTAATTTGAAGTTCATCATTTGGAAAACCATTTTGCTTTTTGCATTGACATCTGGAAGGAAAGTCTCTGAGCTGTAAACTCTCATAGTGGGCCAGCCTTATCTGATTTTCCATAAGGACATGGTTGTTCTATGCACTAATCCTTCTTTCATGAAAAAAGTTGTTTCTGAATTTACCCTGAATCAAGCCATCAATCTCCCATTTTCCTTCCAAAACCTAAAAACAAGGGAGAGAAACAGGCAGCTCAGGTACTACCTTAACAAAATCAAGCTCTTCAGGAAAGCTGAAAAACTGTTTATTTCCTATTATGGGGCTAAGAAGGGTCAATCTGTCTCTAAGCAAATTATTTCTCATTGATTGTCCACTGCTATTGTTTTTTGTTACTCCCACTATGATATATCTATTCCTGGCAAATTTAAGGCACATTCCTTCAGAGCCTTATGCTCTTTGGTGGCATATTGGAAACATTATAGAGGCGGCAACCTGGTCCCATTCCCATATCTTTACAAAGGACTAAAACTGGATTCTTTCTCAAGTTCCAGAGCATGCTTTGTGAGGACCATTCTCCAAGGGCTTCTGGATCCTTATTTTTCCTCCTCTCAGATAGGGCACAGTTTGAGAATCTACACATATGCAATTAAGGCAGTGTGAATGATGAACATAGTACAGTTGCATAAGTCCTACTTACAGATAAATCACTTCCTCAGTGGCAGCACCCACCCACCATCCCCCTTATATAGTTTGACAGTATCCAACCTTGTTATATTGTTGATTGACTTTAGTTATTTGTATTGGTGTTTTATGGTTGCAAATTTGTTAGGTTTAGGCAATTCATACTTCTGATCCTTCTTGTTATTTCCTACATGATACTAAAAGCCTGAATAACTGACTTTCTGTGACAGAGGTTAGGCTTCCGCTGATGGGTGGGGCTTAGCAATCGTCTATCACAGAGAGACAGAGTTGGGATTCTGAGCTCTGGAAAGTTGACAGTGGGGGTCTGTGCATGCAAAGAACTCATACGCTACTGAGGTAGTGTGAAATTTGAACATCTACTCTTACAGGTAAATAGGACTTATGCAACTGTACTTTTCCAGTTTGCTTGATAGCTAAAGATCTTTCATTAGTTGAGAGTGTAGTCCACATTCTCAATGTATCTCAAAAAGACTCCATTTATAAAGTGTACAAAACTAAATGGAAATGATTCCCTATATGGAAAGTGAACCAGAGTATTAATCCCTTTTCTGATTTCATTCCATTGGTCTATTAGTTCCTACCTAATTTATTTGACACTGGTTTTAGTTGCTCTACAATTAGACTACAACATACTTCTCAACTGTACAGATTTTTGCAGAATTTCCAGATTTTTGCTTCATATATTTGGTCAGTTTTTCTTAAAATTGTGGTCTTCTGGCAAATTAGTAGCAAATCATTAAAGATTGAAGTTAGAAAATAATGACAGACATTTGAGTTTCAGACTTCATACCCTTCAGAAAAATCATGCTAATGAAAAACCTGTTATTGTATCACTTTTCTAAGTTTGTAATAGCAATATTTAAAACATTGTCCCTACTTTTGGGTCTTTGCCCACTTTAATATATGGCTTTGCTCAGCTTTCTTGCTCTAAGGGGTTGAGAGGTATAAACTACAACTAACATCTATTTCCAACTTCCTTAATAGTTTTGTCAGACAGTCTCTAGCATCAAACAAACTATGCAAGGCCTTTTATGAAAGGAAACTTTTCACCTACACCCTCACATTAATTTTGTCAGAGAAATACTTGCACAAGCCTCATTTGAACCCGCTTCTTCTGCACAGCTAAAATTCCAGAACTGGAAAAGTCTGTTCTTAATAGCTGTTAGTTTTGCAAGAAGAATTTCAGAATTGCAAGCCTTATCTTTCAATACTCTAACTTTGATCTTTAATAAAGACAGAGTATCTCTCTGAACTAATCCTTCCTTTATCAAAAGATTATCTCAGAGTCCAATGTAAAGCAGCCAGTACATTTACTCATTTTCTTTCCTAATCATTCTAACAAAGGTGACGACATTCTACACACCCTAGATGTACCTAGGCAGCTCAGATTTTACCTCCACTAGACTAAAGCAATCAGAAAAGATAAACATATGTTCACTCGATCAGTGCTGCAGCAGCTGTATAGATTACATGCCTAAGCTCTATAGATTACATCCTGCACAGGATATAATGGCTGGTTAGCCTCCAAAGCCTTAGGGCACCGTCCACATGCCCAGATCATTGATGGCTCCAGCAGATGAGAGAGAAAATCAGTGGCCTGGGTGCCAAGCCTTTGAGTGCTTTCCTGCTACTGAACAGTGCTTCACTTGTGGGATTTTGAGGATCGATGATCAGCTAGTGTATCTCCATTTCTGGGCAGATAAGTTCCCTTTGGGGTAAAAATCTTCCATATTTTTTTCTGAGAAAACAGTACTTTAGTGGAAAAACTATCGAATTATTGCTAGGTTTTACTGTTTTGAGGACTGTCACAAGAAATGCTTGTTAGTTGAACTCCTGTGTTTTAATTTACGATTTTAAGTGTAAACTTTTGTCTGTTTTTGTCTGATTCAATCTATACATAACCATAATAATAATAATAATAATAACATAAAATCTTTATTATCTAAAATACAAGAAAACTACATTTTTTCCCAAACATCTTTATTAAATTTACACATATGACAAAGACAATGTTACATTTATATAAATGAAAAACATACAAAATGATATCACTTGAGCTGCAAACAGTTTACATCAGGCACCATTTAAACTACTGAAGTTGTAAACATTATACATCACTTACAAACTATACAGTCATTGTCATTTAAGCATTACATAGCTCATTCAAATCCTGCCTCTTAAACCTCATTCCTGCTCTGCATATATTTTCCCACAATTCTCATTTTTTCCTATGTAGTTTGCTCCTTCCCTTTTTCAAAGATCCCAATTCCAGTTGTTTTATCTTTGTTACCATATTAACCATGTCTAGTAAAGTTGGTCTAGACTTTAATTTCCATTTTCTAGTAATTGCTTTTTTGGCAGCCATCATAATTAGACTCAGCAAGGCAATTCTGAGTCTGTAGTATAACTCAAAACAATAATCTGCCCAGTCAGTTCAATCTGCTCACCCAGCAACTCCGACAGAGCGGTCTGCAGGGAATCCCAAAGGTCTGCCAGCTCATCGCACTTCCAAAAAAATATGTTTCCAGCTACCTCTGTTTTGCCCATTGAACCTCCAACATTTGCTGTCCACCTAAGGAAAAATTCTTTGGAGTCTACTTGGGGTATAAAAATACCTATGTAAACACTTCCAAGCAAAGATCCTAAATCTTCTAGACTTTATTGTATATTTGGGAGCTATACATGTATTCCCCCATTGTCTCTTTGTGAATTGCTTATCCACTCTCTCTTCCCAATCCTTCCTAAGCTCCTCTGATTGATTTTTATAATTATCATACAATATTTTATATGCTTTACTAATTATTCCTTTTTTAAGGCAGCTTCTGTTCTAGATTCTATTAGAAACTCTACCAGTGCTGGTCTTTCATTTAGGAGCCCCTGTTTCTTTCTCTTTGCCTATACTCTGATATCAATCCTTGCCAGGGAATGAAAACTACCTCTTTGAGAGCTGTAAACAGAGTCTGAAGTAAGGTCTAACTAATCACCTTTAATTTAAAGCCTAGGATGGAATCTGCTGGGGATATTTTTTGGTCTGTGCTTCTGCTAAACAAGGCTTCAGTGTGGCCCTTATCAAAATGATTCCCCTGCTTCTATTCATCCTGTTAGGGTGGACTCAGTGGCATCTGAACCATTGACAATAATAATAAAAATGACAGCAGTTTAAGCATGTTTATTAAAAAGTATGCATACTCTCTAGCACCTCAGCTAACACCTTCTGTGTGTAAGAGTAAGACTATTCTGAAAATTAGAAAATAATATAAGTGTGCTGGCAAAAAGCTCAGTTAGATTTTGGCACCATGCAAAAGGAGTATTGAGAAACAGAATTTGTATCAATAGCCATGCAGATGGTGGTGAGAAGACATCAGCAAGATAAGAATATGTAAAATCAAGGACTGGAACATCAAGCAAGATAATGCAGGAAAAACACTAAATTTCCAAAGATTACTGAAGCTTCAAAGAACCAAGGACAAGGGAACAAAGAAAAACTGTTATACAAAGAGAGAACTGTTATACGTCAGACTTTGGGAAAAAAACATCAGACTCTGTATAAATATGAGTGTGTAAAAATAAACTTTGGGAATTTGCCATAGACAGCTGACAGCATCTGTGTTGCATGCTTGTAGATCCAAAAGGAAAATGTAACAGTAAAGTATTAACTGAAGCAGTGTCTCCGTGTATTTATTGTACTTAGTACAATATAGTAATATGATTAGTTAATCACAATAAATAGTTAAATATACTTTGGTATGCTTGCATGTAAATGTAAGTAACAGCAAGAAACCAACAGAAGGCAGTATATAATTTTCACTGTGGTCCCAATGCTTCCCAGACAGGTACCCCTGCATGAACAATTGTCAGAGGTGATTCAGACTATGATTTTCTTAGGTCCACCTTCTTCTGCAGTGGCTTTGTATCTACTTCCAGTCCAGGAGAGAGCGAGACTGGAGAGCTTTCACAGAATAAAACTGGATGTCCTATCAGTCTTCTTCCTGGATGCTTCACATCCTGGACATGGATTATGAACAAGAAGCTGTCTCTCCTAGCCTGTTTCTTGAAGATCTCCAAGTTTGGAAACATTGGAAAACTTATCAGGACCAAGGACAAATGGCCTCAGGACACATCCTTGGATTTGGAGCACAATCTGGTGGAGGCCTTTTGCTTTACTCAGATCTTCCCCTTGGGTGATTTCCCTCCTAATAAAATGGTTAAACTGGGTATTGCCAATATTTTTAAGAAGTCTGACCTGGTGACTACCATTCCAAAGTGGCCTGATACAATTCCTTGTATGCCTAAGGACTTTCTCAACTGGTTACAAAAAGCTTGTGGTACACTCTATTCTGGTGGCTGCTGCTTTCAGGAGGGCTCCAGAGCTGCATTCTAAGATTGTATACTCTCAACAAGAAATGATGTTCCTTAGGTTTAGGAAGTGGGCATTCTCATCCTCCACCTTCACCTCAAGAATTTTGAATTACCTTGTTCACATGAAGAGAGATGTGGAGAGACCTGACTAATGAGATGCTGACAGTTCTGGAAGAGTTGCCAGATTCAAATATCAGGACAAAATTACATTCCCAGCTGTCAGCTGTTAGACCCATTTCAGACCAATCTATCAGCTTAATTCACAGTGCATTGGATGGTACTGCCAGAGATGCAGCTGCCAGTCTTGCAATATGTCATCACACCTGCCTACTGCTGGCTGAATTTGCTGAGAACTTCAAAACCCTCTTTATCAGCACCACATTTAGTCATGTCTTTTTCTTTGGTGAGTCAGTAAAAGCCACACTAGAGAGACGAGTTAGGGCAATACTCTTTCCAAAGTTGGACTAAAGTTTCAGGTTTCTCAGCATCCATTTGTCAGGATAGATCACTCTGCTTATTGGGGTTCATAAATCTTTATTATCTAAAATACAAGAAAACTACATTTTTCCCAAACATCTTTATTAAATTTACACATATGACAAAGACAATGTTACATTTATATAAATGAAAAACATACAAAATGATATCACTTGAGCTGCAAACAGTTTACATCAGGCACCATTTAAACTACTGAAGTTGTAAACATTATACATCACTTACAAACTATACAGTCATTGTCATTTAAGCATTACATAGCTCATTCAAATCCTGCCTCTTAAACCTCATTCCTGCTCTGCATATATTTTCCCACAATTCTCATTTTTTCCTATGTAGTTTGCTCCTTCCCTTTTTCAAAGATCCCAATTCCAGTTGTTTTATCTTTGTTACCATATTAACCATGTCTAGTAAAGTTGGTCTAGACTTTAATTTCCATTTTCTAGTAATTGCTTTTTTGGCAGCCATCATAATTAGACTCAGCAAGGCAATTCTGAGTCTGTAGTATAACTCAAAACAATAATCTGCCCAGTCAGTTCAATCTGCTCACCCAGCAACTCCGACAGAGCGGTCTGCAGGGAATCCCAAAGGTCTGCCAGCTCATCGCACTTCCAAAAAAATATGTTTCCAGCTACCTCTTTTTTGCCCATTGAACCTCCAACATTTGCTGTCCACCTAAGGAAAAATTCTTTGGAGTCTACTTGGGGTATAAAAATACCTATGTAAACACTTCCAAGCAAAGATCCTAAATCTTCTAGACTTTATTGTATATTTGGGAGCTATACATGTATTCCCCCATTGTCTCTTTGTGAATTGCTTATCCTCTCTCTTCCCAATCCTTCCTAAGCTCCTCTGATTGATTTTTATAATTATCATACAATATTTTATATGCTTTACTAATTATTCCTTTTTTAAGGCAGCTTCTGTTCTAGATTCTATTAGAAACTCTACCAGTGCTGGTCTTTCATTTAGGAGCCCCTGTTTCTTTCTCTTTGCCTATACTCTGATATCAATCCTTGCCAGGGAATGAAAACTACCTCTTTGAGAGCTGTAAACAGAGTCTGAAGTAAGGTCTAACTAATCACCTTTAATTTAAAGCCTAGGATGGAATCTGCTGGGGATATTTTTTGGTCTGTGCTGCTGCTAAACAAGGCTTCAGTGTGGCCCTTATCAAAATGATTCCCCTGCTTCTATTCATCCTGTTAGGGTGGACTCAGTGGCATCTGAACCATTGACAATAATAATAAAAATGACAGCAGTTTAAGCATGTTTATTAAAAAGTATGCATACTCTCTAGCACCTCAGCTAACACCTTCTGTGTGTAAGAGTAAGACTATTCTGAAAATTAGAAAATAATATAAGTGTGCTGGCAAAAAGCTCAGTTAGATTTTGGCACCATGCAAAAGGAGTATTGAGAAACAGAATTTGTATCAATAGCCATGCAGATGGTGGTGAGAAGACATCAGCAAGATAAGAATATGTAAAATCAAGGACTGGAACATCAAGCAAGATAATGCAGGAAAAACACTAAATTTCCAAAGATTACTGAAGCTTCAAAGAACCAAGGACAAGGGAACAAAGAAAAACTGTTATACAAAGAGAGAACTGTTATACGTCAGACTTTGGGAAAAAAAAACATCAGACTCTGTATAAATATGAGTGTGTAAAAATAAACTTTGGGAATTTGCCATAGACAGCTGACAGCATCTGTGTTGCATGCTTGTAGATCCAAAAGGAAAATGTAACAGTAAAGTATTAACTGAAGCAGTGTCTCCGTGTATTTATTGTACTTAGTACAATACAGTAATATGATTAGTTAATCACAATAAATAGTTAAATATACTTTGGTATGCTTGCATGTAAATGTAAGTAACAGCAAGAAACCAACAGAAGGCAGTATATAATTTTCACTGTGGTCCCAATGCTTCCCAGACAGGTACCCCTGCATGAACAATTGTCAGAGGTGATTCAGACTATGATTTTCTTGGGTCCACCTTCTTCTGCAGTGGCTTTGTATCTACTTCCAGTCCAGGAGAGAGCGAGACTGGAGAGCTTTCACAGAATAAAAACTGGATGTCCTATCAGTCTTCTTCCTGGATGCTTCACATCCTGGACATGGATTATGAACAAGAAGCTGTCTCTCCTAGCCTGTTTCTTGAAGATCTCCAAGTTTGGAAACATTGGAAAACTTATCAGGACCAAGGACAAATGGCCTCAGGACACATCCTTGGATTTGGAGCACAATCTGGTGGAGGCCTTTTGCTTTACTCAGATCTTCCCCTTGGGTGATTTCCCTCCTAATAAAATGGTTAAACTGGGTATTGCCAATATTTTTAAGAAGTCTGACCTGGTGACTACCATTCCAAAGTGGCCTGATACAATTCCTTGTATGCCTAAGGACTTTCTCAACTGGTTACAAAAAGCTTGTGGTACACTCTATTCTGGTGGCTGCTGCTTTCAGGAGGGCTCCAGAGCTGCATTCTAAGATTGTATACTCTCAACAAGAAATGATGTTCCTTAGGTTTAGGAAGTGGGCATTCTCATCCTCCACCTTCACCTCAAGAATTTTGAATTACCTTGTTCACGTGAAGAGAGATGTGGAGAGACCTGACTAATGAGATGCTGACAGTTCTGGAAGAGTTGCCAGATTCGAATATCAGGACAAAATTACATTCCCAGCTGTCAGCTGTTAGACCCATTTCAGACCAATCTATCAGCTTAATTCACAGTGCATTGGATGGTACTGCCAGAGATGCAGCTGCCAGTCTTGCAATATGTCATCACACCTGCCTACTGCTGGCTGAATTTGCTGAGAACTTCAAAACCCTCTTTATCAGCACCACATTTAGTCATGTCTTTTTCTTTGGTGAGTCAGTAAAAGCCACACTAGAGAGACGAGTTAGGGCAATACTCTTTCCAAAGTTGGACTAAAGTTTCAGGTTTCTCAGCATCCATTTGTCAGGATAGATCACTGCTTCTTCCTGCTTTGGATTTGGTGGTTATGAAGTGAAGTTTTCAAGGTTCGGGGAAATGTTGGAGAGGATGTGGCTATTGCCAGAGTGGGCATGGTCCTAGAGGACAAGAAGGACCTCAGCAAAACAGGGGTTGCATGATCCTTCCTGAAGAGCACAGTTTTCAATTTCTTGATAGCTTGCCTGACTGCTATTAAGGCAATTGGAGGTCATATGTCTATAAATCTTTCTTCATGGCAGGCTAGCCTATGTGACAAGTGTATAACAGGCATTGTAGCCAGAGGCTATGCAGTTCTTTTTTGTCCTGTCCTAGTCTGCAGTTACCTTTTTCAATGTCCCACTGTATCAAAATGCTTTGGCAAGGTTTGTACTTCAAGATCTGTTCTTAAAGAGAGTCACCCAATAGGTCCCTCTTGACCAGAAGGATGCGAGCTTATACTCAGCATTCTTTTTAGTATCCATGAAAAATGAAGTCTTCAGGCTTATTCCCATCTTGAGTTGACAATCTACATGTTTTTCAAAATGCTGTTTCTAAAGACAACATTTCAGTCCATCCTTCCTTGTCTTTCTGAAGGGGATTGGTTGTACCCTGTGGGCCTTCACTATGCATACCTACATATTGTTTTCTTCTATGTTGGATCCAGCTATTTACAATTCAGGACACTGGACACTGCATTTTGGTCTCACCATAATATTTTTTTTATTTTACATTTTGTTGACCAGGCTAACTCTGTTGGGCAGTGCCCTTCTTTTGGGGTGGGATGGGGTTTAACAATATTAAACAGAGCAAGACAGTGACACAATTACAATGATATGAAGTCTGAGATATTGACTGTTATTCATAAAAAGTGAATTTTATCTATCTTTGGCAATCAAATGGCACTTTCATCGAACGGCCATTCCTCATACACAGACCATCAAAACTTCCTTTAATCGAAAGGCCATATGATCATAAATTATTTCATCGAATGATGATAGTAGACCAGCATAAACAAAACAGAATGTAATACACACTTATTGGTAATGTAGGTATAAGAAATCCTGTCCTTTCCCCACTGTAGTGAGGTCTTGAAGTTAGTATATATAATTAGTGGGGGGGGGGCCTTCCACATAGGGAAGGTTCGGTGTTCACCGAATCCTCCTCTTGTTGGGGGCTATATGGCTATATACCAGTTCCAAGATACCATTACAGTGGGGAAAGGGCATGTTTATTTATTTATTTAACATTTGTTGATGAGGAAAGTCTGACTAGGACAGAGCCTATTTTCAGCAGAGGCCCAAGGAAAAATGCTCCATTCACATGTCTTTGGAATGTGGGAGTAAACCAGAGTACCCAGAGGGAAACCCATGCAAATGCAGGGAGGACATGCAGACTATGCACAGAAGGAACCCCAGCTGAGAAATGAACCAGAGAACCCCTTGTTGTGTGATGACAATGTTAACTGTTGCACCATTGCACTACCCAGGAAAGGTTTACTTATACCTACATTAGCGATAAATATGTACTACATTCCATCTCATTTATGTTAGCCAACTATGATCATTCGATGAAATAATTTACAGTCATATGGCCTTTCAATTAAAGGAAGTTTTGATGGCCTGTGTATGATGAATGGCCATTTGATGAATGTGCCATTCAATCAGTAAATATACACCTGAATTTTACACGATGAAGCAAGTGTTATACTTGTTAAGTAAGTCAGTTCCTTGACCAAAAATCATGAGTTTGATATTTTTTATCTAAAATTTGGTTGCAGTCCCTAAATTTGTCAGAATCTGTTCTGATTGATTGCTAAATCTCTAATAGGGGGTGTAAATGTTTTTGCTACTGCATAATATTGTGGAATCATTTGTGTATTAAAGATGTTTAAGGCCATCAGTGAATATATGCATGCCATTGGTACAGATGATAAATAGGAGGGGACCAAGAATGGATCCTTGTGGTACTCTGATGTTACATGGAAAAGTGGTTGATAGTGAGCTTTGTCATGTAACTGTTATATTGGTTAGGCATAACTTGGGCCAGTGAAAAAATGCCAGTCCTTATATAGAACACGGATAAAAATAAAAAATACACGTTTTCACAAGCTGAGAAGGATAAAAATTTCTACTAAAAATGCAATATAAACATTTTTAATTCTTAAATCTTTTACAACATTTAGAGGCTTTTTCAGGCAAGTAAAACCAGATCTAATGTTATCTGTGCTGTCCTCCTCAGCCTGTGGGTTATCAGATCTGACTGGATCCAAGGACAGTTTTTCAGATTCTTAGCTCTGAAGCTCCAAGTCTCCTCCCATGATATTTGCTGCTCTTCTGAGTTGGACATGATTTTTCTGAAGTGCTGGATGGAGATGTGTTTCTGACATTTTTCAGCTGTTTTTCTCTGCAGTTTTCCTGCTGGGATCTCTATTGTTAGTACATTTCTCCTCTCGCTTAAAAGAGAAGTTTATTTGTGTGTTTGACACTTGTTAAATATTTGTTAAATGGTTGTTAGATTACTGGTTCTTGTAGTCTTGTCTGTTGATTTTTGGGTGTGTGCTGTTAGTCCCATTGTTTAGGGCACGTTTCTTTTGTGTGTGGTGTGTGTGTGTGTGTGTGTGTGTGTGTGTGTGTGTGTGTGTGTGTGTGTGTGTGTGTGTGTGTCTTCCTCAGGTGCATTGACTGGGGTCATAAACTGGTCCCTCAAGCACATTTAGATCAAGACTGTCAGGCCTTCATGTTTTTCCTTTTTCAGGGCCAGGGCACTGGCTGATAGAGAGGCCAAGTTTGAGTTGAAGGAGCTCCTTCCCACCCCTTCCCTGACAGGCTCTCCATGTCTTGATTTTCCCTCTCTGTCCAAAAAGCCTCTTCTCCATGTTTATAAACTCTGCTTAACACAAAATACAATGACAGACAAATGGAAAACTGCTCTTATCAACCCCCTTCCTAAACAGCCTCAGCCAGAAAATGCCTTCATCTTCTTCCATATCTCCATCCTCGCTACACTTGGGAAATGCTTAAAATACTAATCTACAACCAATTGTCCACCTCCTTCCAACAGTACCACCTCCTTAGTCAAACAGCATGGATTCTGGGCTGACTAGAGCACAATGACAGCACTATGGTCACTTACAGATGAGATCTTTCTCAACATGGATAAAGGAAACCTTTCAGGAGGTCTCTTCATTGACCTTACCAAAGCTTTTGATTTTATTGACCACTTCCTGCTCCTTCACTGCCTCCAAGAAATCGGGGTAAGTTCTAACACTGTCACCTGGTTCCAACATTTCTTAACAAATAGGTATTTTCAGAGTCAAAATAGGCTCATCCCTATCACATCTAGCACCCCTAAGCAAAGAAGTCTCCCAGGGATCTATACCTGCCCCATTGGTGCTTTCAGTCTTTATTAACAAACTACCATCTGCTCTCCCTAGCCTTCCTGTCACTCTTTATACAGATTACATGCTTTTTTTTTGAGTCCCTCACATTCAGCTATTCAAACACAGCTTCAGTCTGACTCCACTCGTTTATTTTTGGGTGAAACAACCATTAGTTACTCCTAAACACCTCCAAATCAAAAAGTATGATATTTGGAATCTCACAAAAACTAAAAAAAAATCTCCTAAAAATTTCAACAGCACAGATGTCAATAGTTCTCCAATAGCAACAACCACTTCCTTTAAATACTTAGGTTTATGGCTAGACCAGTCACTTAACTTTCAAAGTCACATTGAAAACACCAGGAAAAAGATCAGTTCTTTAATCTGGTCCTGGAAAATATCTGCCTTTCTTTCCAGACCAATTAGAGCTGCAATAGGCAAAGGAGTCCTCCCTGCTCAACTTGAATATGGGCTTCCTATCATAGCAACAGCCTTTGAAAAAAACTCAACCACTCTACAGTCCATTGAAAAGAAAATCTGCCAATTCATTTCCAATCCCCCCACTCCCCAGGAGCACCACTGCATCACCCTCTCCAAAGTCAAATGGCTACCAGTCTCCTACAGAGCTGAGCTATTCTAAGGTCTGTTCTTGTCAAACTGCTTCAACCAGGTGTCTTCACACCTCTTGCAGCCAAACTCCATAATAAATCCACCATCTATAAGCTCTGAAACCTCTCCCAATTAACTCCCTGACTCAAGATGCCCCGAACCAAACTGCACTGTACTGACAATTCCTTTGCCAAACTCTGGCAACCCCCCCCCCCCCCCCACACACACACACACACACTCACACACACACACACACATCTAAAAGGTCTCCTCTTTCCCCACTTTCAGAGCACAACTCAAAAGACACTTCTATCAAACATTTGACTGCAAGTGCTTCACTGGACACATAACCTAACTCTTTCCTCACCTGCATCACTTCTACTTTGACCATCTGTTCTCACCTGCTGCTTCCCTCTCATATTTACTACTAAAATTAATTCACATTTTTTCCTACTCTGTTAATAATATTTACATATTGTTTCAGTTGTGTATGGGAGTGTCTTCCTTCTGTGATTACTCTGTGCTTGTGAATTTGTTCTGTTTTATTTTTTTGTGAATTTCTTCACCCAGGCTGTACCTCCAAATGGTCTGTTGTGATCAGTATAAAAATAAATAAATAATCGATAAGAGTTGACTCAGTAGTCAGGTATCTGGGAACATATGTAGACAGTAATCAGGTCTTTGACCAACATGTGGCCAAATCATTCTATGTTGCCTAACTTATAAGTAAGGGCACGGCATTCAGTTCCAGGTAAGTCATAGTACCACTTTATTTGGCTCTAGACCCATCATTGAGAATAATGCCCTCTTTGGCACATACCTGGCCAGACATATTCAACAGTTGAAATGCCCACAAAGGTTCCTTACCAAGAGAATCCAGTGTATAAACATATTGTCCTATATGGATCATGTTAAAGCCCAAGCTCTATACTCTCTCTCTCCTACAGGTTACTGAGAGGCAATCTGTGCCTACAAGGCATCCTCAGATCCAGCTCTGATGGACTTTTCTCACATCTACAAAACAAACAGCATCAGAACAACTAGATCCAAGGATTTAAATTGTGCTTGTGACATAAATAAAACATGTTGGTGAGACAGATTTGTGTCTCAGAGGATTCCCATACTCTGGAATGGGCTCCCCATCTGTGTGAAGCAAAGTCCATCCCTAACCATATTTAAGCAAAACCTTGACCAATGGATGGTAAATTGGAAATTCACCCCAGTTTGGTCCCCATGTCTCTGACAGACAGAGGCAGACGGTAATGCTCAAACTAACATACCCCCATAACCTCTAGAAACTTCTAAATAACATATCCTCTCCTAAAAAATGCCCATGATACATAGCAACACAACTGGGTTGGATTGCATGGCTAGGCTTATGAAGGCCCTGGTGGTCATTAGCCTAGTATTCTATGAACATATGAAATAAAATAAGCCTCAGGAGAAAGGAGAGAGATGAAGACAAGGATGAGGATGAAGATAAAGACAGAGACAAAAAGAAAAAAGTGAAAGAAAAAGAAAAGGACAGAGATAAGGAGGTCAGAAAATGGCCTGTTGAGTTTTCATTCACAGTTGAGCCAATGCAGAAGGCCCCAAAGCTGTGGATCTGGTGTCGGCACCTCCTTAGTACCGATCCTTTCCACACCGATAATGGAACTATTTCTGTCCTGGCTGTCAGAGTCACCAAACCCCTTTATGGCTGTGACACTGGAGTCTGTTTGGTACCGATCTCCATTTTTGGCTGTTACCCCGATTCTGGAGTTCTCACTAGATTCTTCTTCATTTCAGATCCAAGATTTATATAAACCCCTGTACCAGCCTGCTAAGCTGTCCTTGATGGCTTCTTCTAGGTTTGCTAAGTCTACACAGAGCCTTAGGGAAGTGAATTTGGGCAAGATGATTCAGATGTTCTTAAAGGCCTCAATTAACCTGCAGATCTTTCACTCCTGCCATGCTTCAAGGGTGGAGAGAAATTACCCTTCCACCCCTCACCTTGTTTCTCCTTCTTGGTTCTTGGGTCCATCCTTTGGCAGCAGTGGTCCTGGATCTAACTCCTGACCATGTGATTCCCTCATCAGTGCCAGCAGCTTGGCTGCCTCTGGCACTGATGACTACCTTGATGTACTCAACTCTGGTTGTGTGGGACTTGTCTGCATCTCAGAGCAGAGAGGTTGGAGCTGAGGCCAAATGCCAGGGTCAGCTCTGAGACTTTTGGAGCTATGCTTGCACCTTCATGCTTTGGCCATGGACAGCTTAGGTCCAGTCTCAGCTTCAGATGTGACTGGGCTGGTGGTTGAGACAGGGCTTTCTCCAAGGTCTGCTGATCAAAGAGGGCCAGCTTTGGTATTATCGTTTGAAGTCATAGAGGGGATTCTGTCCCACTCTAGGACTGGGTTATTGCACCCTGTATTGGATCCATCCAGATCTTCTTGTCTTCCTGGATTTTCACTCTCACATCCTCAGGAACAGCCTGGACTTTAAGGTATCAAGCAGCTCCAGACTCTGGGGCTTTCTCCTAGACTTACTTGTCTCTCCCAGTCTCTCCTCCTCTAGTGGAGCACAAGAAATAGTGCAAAAAGAGGTTCCTAAATTTCCCCCAGGAGTTTTCAACAGAGGACTCAGACTTCTGTGAGGGGGAAGGGTCCCCAAAATCCCCCAGTGATTTTGGCTATTTCCTTAAACTGATGACACAGAAGGGGGTTGGACTGTCAAAGCTCCTTTTCCTGAGGAGTCAGTGTTTCTTGAGGCTTTCATTGGAGGCCCATCCATGATTTGGATAGTACCCTCTCTTGATGTACTTGCTAACCTGGTGCCTAGGAAACATGGAGGGAACCCAGTATAGTGGGGCCTATATCCTTGGGAGTCCAGGATAGGTCTTATTGGGCAAGGGGCCTATGATAAATGCCATTGTTGTCGTTGCTGCTGCAGCCATTAGGAAAGAAATTTCAGAGGAGAGTGAATCAGTCAATGCACCAAATAGAGAGTTGCAAGCATTGGACAGATTTGGAAAGTGCACCTGTGCTTCAGCTGCCTTTACTCTCTGTGCACTGAACTATATGATACACCTGACTAGCTTCGGAGGACTTGATTAATGAGATCTCTAAGTCACTAGTGTCACAACTGACATTCAAGACTCATGTCCATAGATACTAAGCTGGCTACCATGCTGCCGATATCAAGTATGTCCATGTGTCTTATTTCCAGTGCATAGGATGGTATGGCTAGGGCGGCAGGCACCAGCATCACAGTTTGCCACCATGCCTGGATGTGCCTCTATAATTTTCTGAGTGCTTTAAGGCATCCATCCTTAATGCACCCATTGCTTGTCCATCTTTTTGGTCCCAAAGTTAAGGACATCCTAACCAGGAGCAAATAGGATGGCAATATATTATCTGTTGTGGGGGTTCACTTTTCCACCCCTCAGAGGACCTTTTTATGTAACCAGAGGGTGGAAAGTACTAATTATTTCATATGTCATGGCAGCTTGTTCAGAAGGCTGCAGGTGACAGTACCCCTAGGGCAGAGGAGGGGAACTTCAATGAAAACCCACCTTGGGGGCAGGGGAGAGATCCACAGAACCAGGGATTCAGAGGGCCTTTTTCTGGCAAGCCTTTTCAGCTCCTCTGAAGGTTTGCCCAATTGTTGCACTCTCGAGGCAGTCAGGGAGTGCTTGGCTCTCCACCCTCAAGCTTAGAAGGCCATCACGTCAGATTCCTGGGTGTTGATAGTCTTTACCAGAGGCTACAATATCCCCTTTCAGTTTTCCAACCTTACATCAAACTTCCTTTCCAGATATTCCATCCCATCAGTGAAGGGATGTAGCAGTAGATATTCAAAACCTGGTCACAAAGTGAGTCATCTAGGGGGTCCCAGCACACCAGAGAGGGTCTAGGGAATATTCATGATTCTTTTTGGTGCCCAAGAAAAACAAGAACCTCAAGCCCAGTTTGGACCTAAGCAAACTAATGGTGTACTATCATTTCAGTGATCACACTTTGTGCGAATTATCGTTTCTATGAACCATAGAAATGAAAACAAAAACAGCGAAAGACATAAAAGTCAAACATGGAAGTGGAGAATGTTCAAATTTGACACAATTCAAACATTCACCACACTTCCGCAACTGCTAGTACTGAACAACACAAAATAAATAATGTTTTTGCAGGGGGGCAAACCCTCCTGCACCCCCCCCCCGCTACTTATATATACAAACTCTGAGATCACACTACAGTGAGGAAAAGGGTACATTTCCTGATCTTCACTATACTGCGATCTGCATTAAAATGTATAAAGTCACAACAGCAAATGCTGTTGTGCATTCGCTGTTGTGCATTTCTACATTTATATGTTCGTTCTTTTGATACTATCAAATCGGCTGTTTTGAACTACCGTAAATCGAACAAAGTCCAATCGCCCATTGATAGCAAACCCAAGTTAACTGTGTTCATCAAACAGAATCAAAAAATGGTTGTGGGAATCCACAAACAGACCAGGTTCTGGATGGTTACAATGCAGTCCGTTCTACTAGTACTGAGGAAGGATGACTGGTTGTGTTTGGTAGACCTCTAGGATACTTACCACCATATAAAGACAACAAGACATTCTAGGAGGTTTCTGTGCTTCCAGCTGAGAGCCAGTCACTGCCAGTTTCAAACGCTGCCCTTTGGCCTCACCACAGCTCCAGGCATGTTCAACAGATGCACAGTAATGGTTACAACTTAGCTCAGGCTGCAGGCCTTCCAGGTCTTTCCATACCTGGATGACTGGTGACTTAGGGGCATTGATGGTTCAGGTGAGAGACTCCTTGCTCCATTTGTGCCTCTGTTTATCTATCATTCTGAATTTTCAACAAATCCAGTTGATAACCTGTCCATGTTCTGGAGTTTATAGACTGCAATCTAGACATAACCAGTCAGACTGCCAAACTTCCTTTCTCAAGATTATTATCATCTCTATGTCTTCAGGCTCAACAGATCCTTCTGATCAAAGGCCTCCAGCTTCACTAGTTCTCCAGCTTGATGGCCACTGCCATGTCACAAGGTCCTTTAACCAGCTTCTAGATGAGAGTTCTTCACTGAAGTCTTTCAGTTCAGTGGTCTGTAAACACTCATCCTATGCATTTCACCATAAATCGCACAGAGGTTTGACATCATTGCATCTAATTGTGGTTGACATCTGACCATGTCTCCTCAGGATGTCCATTTATTCTTCCCCAGGCTACAGCCCTGGGGGGGGGGCATTATGAAGGGAAGATGGCACAAGGTATCTGATCCCAGTCAGAAGCTCATTTGCACATTAGTATTTTGGAGGCGAGAACAGTCCTTCTGATGTTGCCGGTTTTCATGACTGCCTCCTCAAAGGTGTGATTTTGATCCAGACTGCCAACATGGCAGTGGTTTGGTACATCAACAAACAAGGATTAATTTGATCCTATCCTCTGAATGGAGAGACCATCAGGGTGTGGAAATAAGCAATGTCCTCTCAAAGCTTTCTTCTATCAATGTACATCTTGGGGAAATCCTACAGTCTAGCAGACAAATTGAGCAGGAGCATCCTGGTGTTTCATGAATGGTTTGTAAATGTCAGTGGCTGTGCATATTTTCAACTGCTAGGACCAGCCTTGCTGTGACCTGTTTGTGACCCTTACAGCATGAAATGCAGCAGCTTATTAGCCCTGATCTCTCACAAGGGATGGTTACTGAGGGGATGCTCTAGTCTAATCCATGTTTGGCCCCAAAGTCTCTTCTACACTTCCCCTCTGATGCCTTTGATAATAAAGTTCTTACAGAAAGCAGCTTGTTGCAAAGCAGCTGTAATCCTCATAGTCCCCTTCTAGCCCAGACATGTCTGATTTCCCTTTCTATGGCCTAATTTAGTGCAGCTTCCTTGGGTTCTGGATCTGGTTTCATATCTAATTTCCCATTCTTTGCATCAGCCTCACCCGAAACTAAATTCCCTCAGACTGACCACTTGGTTCATCCACTTGCAATGATGGCCAGAGATCCCATGTTATTTGATTTAGTGGTACATATTCTTTCTTCATTGCAGAAGCCCTCCACCAGATAAACTTATGATAATAAGTGGAGAAGATTTGGTATTTGAGTCATATTTAAGGGTCTGAACCTCTCTTCTGCCCCTTTAGATGCTATTTTGGAGTTTTTAACTGACCTTTTCCAGTCTGGAGATAGCTACTCTACTTTTAAGGTTCAGCTGGGCGTCATTTCCATTTTTCTTGTCTTTCAGGATAATTTATTCATAGCTTCTCTAAGATTATCCATATCTTTCATGAACGGTACCTTTCTATTCCTGCTTCATTTAAGAGACATGACTCCACCTTGAGATCTGTCCCTTTATTACAAACTTTAACCAAGGCTCTCTTTGAACCTGCTGCCACTGCAGACTTAAAATTTTTATTGTGGAAAACTCTTTTCTTAATTGCAGCAACTTCTGCCAGATGAGTCTCTCTTGGTGGAGCAGCTCCAAGTTTGGCAACTTAGCCAGAGACGTGGAGTGAATCTAAACTAAATCAGAGGCATCCACTGTGATCTACAAAAAATAAGTATATTTAAAGTTTGCATTGCACTTTTTGAACTGTATTCTGCTTTATTGCTGTTCCATTTTTTCTGTTGTTGCTGCTTTGACTGTTATTTTCTGCATTTTAAAATCCTAGTACTGCTGTATCTCATAGCATAGGCTAAATTCAGATCTGCTGAATCTAGGCTGTTTGGATATACTGAGCACTAAAACCATCCATCCTACATTATGAAGGACCTCTTGAACCCCTGTGGCAGAAGTGTGTGGCCCAGGACACATTTGAGTTGGGGATTGTTGGTAAAAGACTACGTTTTGGGCTCTGCCATTGGCTAGTTAGTGTTACAACTGTTTAATTTCATTTGTACTTAACCACTGCATTTGTGCATAGCTATGCACCAGGATTTAGCCCTGCCATGTATAGAAGCAAATGCTTAGAAACAAAAATTTTCTCTTGATACCTGCTAGTGAACCCTTCTTAGTGCCACTGCCATTCTGTGAGAAACACAGTTGTGCATTGCCATCCAGTGAGCAACCCAGCTGCACTTTCTAAGGCATTGACATAATCTTCTACCCTTAGAAGTCCAAAGGATAGCCACCCTTGTTGGTCTTACAAGCAAATCTGGGTCTACCCTACCCATCCCCATGAGTCACTATAATATATACCTGCCATAATGGACGGACAGTTTCCCACTGTTTCTCCAGCCAACCTGATTGACATGGGCATCCTGAGGCAATGTAGCAATTGCCTCATGTACATGGACAACCACTTGCTCCTAAAGCAAACAAATACAGTATGTGACAGATGTAACTATACCATTAGAATCAGTTTTCTCAATACAACAAACAAGACATAGAACAGGTTGTCAGCACACACAACTTCCCTCTCACATTAGAGAAGGTCAAGACACATAAACCCACATATGAAGAGGTACTCATTAAGAGCCCACCAAAAGACCAGAGACCTCCCAAGTACAAACAGACACATACTGGTACATGACCAGAATCCACCACCACACACAACAACACATGTATCAGCATCTTAGCAATTAAGCCCTTAATGCAAAACACCTCAAAACCAAATGTTCTGGTTATAGTTGACTCAATAATGAGACACACAGATGCCCCCCTCACCAGGCTGAAGAAGGAGGAGGTCATGGTCAGCTGTCTGTCAGTTACTGGGATCCATCAAATAATGCATGCACTCAAGTCACTCAGCAACAATTACTGTTATGACTCTGTCATAGTACATGTTGGTGTAAATGACTTGAGACATACTTCCCTGGGCTATATGAAGAGAGACATGACCGAACTTTCAGATTATGTGTCCCAGGTCCCAGGCAGGTATGTTCCTAGCCCTAATCAGCACTCTACCTTCACCGAAGATGATGCCACAATACAGACAAAAAATTATTGATTTCAATAATTAGCTTAGGTTCTGGTATCACTCCAGGGGGATCCAGTGTCTCTCTGCCTGGGAAGGCATGATCGACAGTCCATGCTGCTTTGCCAGAGATGGCCTTCACCTGTCTCCTCAAGGCTTTAGAATACTGGCAAAAACACTTGCATCCCCCATAATGCCTTTTTAGGCAATGTCCAAACAACAAAACTTCCGATGTAAAGAAATCCACTAAAGACAAACTCAAGGTCATGCTGCTTAATACCAGGAGCTTAAACAGTAAACTGCACTCCCTGGAAATACTCCTCACATTGGAAGATGCTGACATTTGTGTAGTCACAGAGACTTGGTTCAAGACAACTCACAGCACCTCAACCATACAAGGCTACAATGCCTTTCACATGTTCAGACCCCAAAATAACTGAAAGAACCAAAGGTGGAGGTGTATCCATATTCATCAAATCCAAATACACCTCAAGACTGGTGAAAAAGTATGACTTTCTGAAGCTACTCCAGGTCCAATTAACTACAGGAAAAACATCCTTCCACATCATTGCTAGCTACAGGACCTGCACCATGAACCAGGAGAAGTACACCACCTACCTGGACTTGCTAGAGTCACTCAACATACAGCCAAACAACCTGGTTATGAGAGATTTTAACTATCCCTCCATTGACTGGGAGGCCTACATGAGCACAAAAGCAATTGCTATGAGGTTCCTGGACTTTGTTAATTCAAACAGTTAGTTCAGACCCCCACAAGGGGCTCAAGGGCTCATATGTCCTTGACCTAGTGCTAACCAACATGGGGAGGTCACTGCACTACCCCCTGTGTGTTGCCCTCCCTAGTAAGGTCAGACCATAAATCTGTCTCATTTGAAGTAAAGATCAAACCTGACACCCCCAAAAAAGTAAAAAAAAAACTGAAAAAATTCTCTAAAGCAAACTATTGCCTACTAAGCAATGGTATAAAAAGTTTCAAAGCCCCTGTCAACATAGACAGCTATGTTTCCTATGCAGAGAAATACACAAATGTCCTATATAGCCACTTAAACAAATGCACTGACTTGGCTGTACCTAACAGCAACAAAACCAGGTCTTCCAGAAATAACAAGCCACCCTGGTGGACTGCAAGTATGAATAAGTTATATAACAAAAGAAAGAAACTGATGTCTAAGAAGAGGAGAGAACTAACTCAACAGATGAAGAATGCCTTCCACAGCTTGAACAAGCCAATCAGATATCTTGTTAAGTCATCTAAGGCTAGCTATGAGTCTAAATTCGCATCCCTAGCTAAAGACAATCACAAGGCATTCTTTAGCTACAGCTGTAACCTAAGAGGGAATGCCCAGCTGTGCGCTGAATTTATAATAAACGATGCCACCCACACTGGACATGAGAAAATTGACAACCTGCTAGTTGACAGATTTGGAGATAACTTCACCCCCTTGTCCCCACCTGACATACCCCAAATCATTCCCAATACCTGTCCTCTGCTGAGTACTTCCAAAGAACACACAAGCTCTCTCCAAGGTGAAAAAGCACAGCCTCTGTGGGACCAGATAACATCCCAAGCTGCCTATTCAACAATCTAAAACAAGACCTAGTAGAACCCCTTGGCACTGGCTTTGTCCTGGCAGAGTGGAGAACAGCAACAGTAATCTCCTTGCACAAAGGAGGTCCTTCAGTTGACTCTGGGAACTATCGACCCATAAGCCTAACCAGTCCTATCTGCAAGGCCATGGAAAGAATCATCATGGACCTTGTCCACAAGGACATAGGTGACCTTCAAACTTTTGATCTGACCCAGTGTGGTTTTGTCAAGGGTAGATCTTGCTTATTAAACCTGGGGGACTTCTTTGAGAATGTCACCAAAGCCTTGGATGAGGATAAAATGGTACAGAGGATCATAGGAGGTAACTAGACTAACAGTCCCAGGGCCCTTACAAGCCTAGCCAAGTTAAACCCATGTTTCCAAGGGTGTCTGGTTCAAGCATACAATAAAATCAGCACTTGTTGCCCCTGTCCAAGCATGACACAGGTGGAACCCCTAGGGTGAATTTCCAGTTACCCATCCAATCGTCCAAATTATGCTTAAATAGGGCCAATGAGGGGCTTGGTTTAACATGAATAGGAAGCTTGTTCCAAAAGTGGGGCAATCCCTGTGAGACAAATCTGTCTCTCCAGCAAGTTCTGTTGATATCACATACCAGGTTAAGGTTTTTTGAGTGGGTGACCCTTGTGCCATTTGACTTGTGAATGTGCAGCATTTCCATTAAAGCTAGGTCAGAGATTGCTCTATATGCAAGGCACAGGTTGCCTCTGAGCAGTCTGTATGACACAGAGTAGAGTGACAATGATTTCAATCTGTCCACATAAGACAGCTCTTGAAGACCCTGAATTTTCTCTGTAAGGAACTTTGTGGTCTCTCCAATTGCTGCAGGTATTTGGAAAGGAACATACCAATGGGAGCATTGTACTATATAATTGGCCTGATGAAGGAAGAGTACAGGAAGGTTATAACCTCTTTTTTTCTGGTGGCAATGCTCTTACTTATGAGATTAGCAGTATAAAATGCCCTTCTTACCACTGTGGAAACATGGTAATCAAAGTTAATGTTGCTGTCAATCTGTGTGCCCAGATCTCTCACCACTGACTGTGTGCTTAAGGTATTGCTGTTGATGTGATGATTTGCAGGAACATCACCCTTGATGAAGGGGATGATAATACATTTTTTTTCATTAAGTTTAAGATCATGACTTTGGCACTAGTCATTAGTCTGTGTAATACCTTCTTGCAGGATGTTGACATAGCTAGTAGTTTCAATGATCGCTCCCAGTTTTCAGTCATCAGCAAACTTTGTCAGCCACAGTCCTTTAGTTTTAGCCTGTATTTCAGAGAAGTAGATTCTGAACAGTAGGGGTCCCAGAACCGATCCCTGTGGAACAACACTGGTTACGGTTCTGCTGGAGGAGGTGGAGTCCTCTATTTTAACTGTATGAGTTCAATCAGTGAGCCAGTTTTCAACTCACCTGACAATATATGGGTTGATACCTAGCTGGATGAATTTATCAATGAAACCTGAGTGGGGGAATGTGACATATGCCTTAGCTAAGTCTAGGTAGGCCATATGCATGGATTTGCCCTCGTCTAGGGTTTTGGGGACTGTCTCGAAGAAGTTCACCAAGTTTAACAGGCAGGATCTCCCCTTGACAAAGCCAAACTGGGTTGGGTCAAGCATTTGGAGATTTCCTATATCTTTGTTAATAAGGTCCATGATGAATTGTTCCATGGTCTTGCAGATAAGGCTTGTCAGGCTAATAGGTCTGCAGTTCCCAGAGTCCGTGGATGCACCCCCTTTGTGCAAAGGAATGGCGGTAAATGTTTTCCATTCTGCTGGGACAAAGCCAGTGCTTAGGCTGTAATTGAAAAGTATGCCCAATGGGAATGCTAATTCCTGTTTTAACCCATGTAGAATACAGCCCGGGATGTTGTCTGGTCCCATAGTGGCTGTGTTTTTGGCCTTGGAGAGAGAATTTAAGACCTGCTCTTTGGAGATACAAGGTGGGGGACAAGTGTTAGGGATGCTTTGGGATATATGTGGCTGGGTTAGGGGAGTGAAGTTTTCTCTGAACCTGTAAGGCAGCAGTTTTGCTATATCCACAGGTTTTATATATGTAGTGCCATTAATTACGAGTTCAGTGCAAATCTGGGCCTTACCTTTGAGGTTATGGATGTAACTAAAGAATGCCTTGTGGTTATCCTTAGTTAGGGAAGCTAGTCTGGATTTGTAGTTAGCTTTGGTGGACTTTACTAGGAGTCTTATTTGCTTGTTTAAGTTGAGGAGGGAGTGTTTCTAGTTTTGAAACCATTCCTTCCTACTCTTAGACAGCAATTTATTTCTCCTGTTGTATAACCTATTAATGGCAGTTGTCCACCTGGCAGTTTTTTTTCTTGAAGATATTGCTTTGGTTCTATTAGGTACAGCAAAGTCAATACAATTGTACAGGTGCTTGTATAAAGCACTGGTGTATAACTCAGCATAGGTGTCTGTTCCATCAGTGGGGAGAGGGACTATGAAGCTATTTATGCCATCATGTAAGAGGTGGTAATAGGCCTTGAAGATGTTTTTTAGTCTAGTTGTTGCTAAGGGGAGTCTTGTGTTACAGTTACTTCTAATGAGACTGATTTGTGGTCAGATCTCACCAGGTATGGCCACACACTGGGGTTGGTGTAGCGGTCCCCCATGTTGGTGAGCACCAGGTCCAGGATATTTGAGCCCCTTGTGGGTGTGTCAACCAGCTGGTTCAGGGCATTGGCGTCAATGAAGTCCAGGAACATTTGGGCAAGTGAGTTAGAACATGTATAACTTACCCAGTCTATGGACAGGAAATTAAAGTCACCCAAAACCAGGGTGTTTGGCTGTATCTTAATTGACTAAAGTAGATCCAAGTAGGCTGAGTGGATGTCCTGATTTATGGAAGGGGTCCTATAGCTGGCAATGACCTGAAGAGAAGTCTTACCTACGGTCAATTGCACCTGAAGTAATTCAAGGGAATCATGCTGTTTAACCAAGCTAGAGGTGTATTTATCTTAAAGAATATTGATACACCACCTCCTTTAGTTCTCATGCCTTCAGTTTGTGGTCTGAACCTGTGGAAGGAAATGTAACCTGGTATAGCTGGGGTGCTCTCCACAGCTTTAAATCAGGTCTCAGTGACTGCACAAATGTCAACATCTTTCAGGGTGAGGACTGCTTCCAGTAAGTGCAGTTTCCGGTTTACCACCTGTTTTGATTTATCCAAGGCTTTTGACACAATCCCACATTGGGTATCACGGAAAAGCTCTCTCAGCTTGGGATCAACCCATACATTAGTAGATGGGTAACAAACTGGCTCACTGACAGAACACACACTGTCAAAGTTGGGGAGTCCACCTCCACCAGTAAACCAGTTAGCAGTGGGGTACCGCAAGGATCTGTGCTAGGCCCTCTACTGTTTGGAATCTATTTCTTTGAAGTCCAGGCAAAGGTAGATGGCCTGTGGCTTACCAAGTTTGCAGATGACTGTAAATTGGGAGCAATCAAAGAGTCCCCCAATGATGTTAATATATTACAGAAAGGGCTGATGCAGACAAATGACTGGTGCCAAACTCATGGACTAAAACTTAATGCAAAAAAAAAAGCCTCATTATCCCCTTTGGCAAAGAAGTAGCCCCTGCTAATTTTGATATAGATAGCACCCCTCTAAGTATAAACTTAGTGGTGCGAGACTTGGGAACACAGGTTTATAGCAATCTAAACTTCAATCACCATGTGTCCATAATGGTAAGAAAAGCATTCTACATTGCATTTCTCATAAATAAGGGCATCACATCCAAGACTCTAGAGGTTATAGCTCCACTGTACTCAACCCTTATCAGAGCAGTAATCAAGTACAATGCTCCCTTCTGTATGTACCTCAACAGATCCCTGCAGCAACTAGAGACACCACAGAGGGTTCTTGCCAAGAAAATCCAGGGCCTCCAAAACATGACATACATGGAAAGACTAGAAGCCCTATCACTGTACTATGTATCATATAGGCTACTGAGAGGCGACCTGTGCCTAGCTTATAGAGCAGTATCGGACTCTACTCTAATGGAATTGCTGCACATCCTCAAATCAAAATGGGACAAGAATAACTTGCTCCAGAGATCTCAGCCTAGCCTGTGACATTAAAAGAACATGCTGGAGAGACAGATATATCTCCCAGAGATCACTGCTCCTCTGGAATAAGCTCCCACCCCATGTAAAGCAGAGCTCCTCAATGACCCTATTCAAGCACAACCCTGACAACTGGATAGGTGACCATAAATTCATCCTGGGGATGGCACCTATGTATCTCATGGACAGGGACAGTCAGTACTGATCACAGTATCTCTCTGCTAACAATGACCATCTGAACTTGGTCAATAAGGGTATTAGGGTTTTTACATGGCTAGGCTTATAAAGGCCCCAAGGCCATTAGCCTGGTAACTTCTTATGGACCTATGAACCTGTGAACTTCAGGCTTTGTCCTGTAGTCCCCCTTACATCATTTTTCACAAGGACAGAATTTCATTACAGACTAATCTAATCTTTTTGCTTAAGGTGGTCTGAAACAAATCTGAATCAGTCATTTTATTTGCCAATATTCTTTTTGAAATTCAGCAATAAAGGTGAATATGTTTTATTGCCTGGGCCTTCATCATCAGTTGAAATGTTATATAGACAGGATCAAAACAGGAAATCAGACTTTTTATCTTTCTCCATAGCTAAGCTTAGTAAAGGAAAGTAAAGGAATTTCTAAGGTCAAACTGTCCAGATGGTTTTCTGACCGCATATCCTTTGTCTGCACTGTTAATGGTTTATCTTTGCTCTCCAAACCAGAGTGTCATTCTTCCAGGACAGTATCTACTTCAACAGTCCTTTTCAGTCATTCTTCTTTGGATGATATTTGCTCAGCAGCTACTTAGTCAAACACACATACCTTTGTATCCGGGTACAAGCTTGACATCCAGTTTGGGTCAAGGATTTTTTTGGCTCCACCATTCTGGTGTATATTCACTTCTAATGCCACCCATTCAGTCTGGATGAGAACAAGCTGAGGTGAATGGAAAAGACAAACATTGGATGTGAAAGATGTAGTTATCATAACACTAGATCTGTGCTGTCTTGTTCCATCTGTCACAACCATCCTTCCCTCCGTCCCCCATGCCAAATTGTCACTGGTATTTCATGGTCTGTCAGTAGGCCTCACAGACTGGTTAGAAGTTTAGTTTTATGAAACCTTTTTGTCTAGGCCTCTAGGTTTTTAGGTAACATTTTAGGTAGACATTAGGTATGGGAGGGGCAAACTTCATCTGAGGTGACTTAAGCATACAGGGCATCATGGGAAGGGAGTTGGAGCTTCAGAGGCAAAAGACTGAAGTGATGGCCTCTGATCCATTTGGAGTCAATAAGCAACAGGCGGAGATGGACAGAAGACAGCACCATGGATCTAGTGTTATGGTAAATGCATAATTTTCCTTTAACACTCACAATTATTCTTCTCGATATTTTTAACTGTTTTTATGTACAATATGAATTAATATGTACTTCCAATAGCTGTATCTTATACTAGACAAGTTTTTATGTTATGTTTTGATTTCATCTTGTATCTGTTGGAGCTTTTGTCCCCAGGCCTCTGCTGAAAATGGGCATCTGCCCAGTCTGACTTTCCCGGTAAACAAATGTCAAATAAATAAATAAATAAATAAAATAATAGAGAACACAATTATCTCATTATATAGTAACCAGTCACTTTCAATGTTTCAAGTGTCTCCTTTCAAGCACTGCTTTGAAGTTCCAGTGTTCATTTAAACCTGAGGCTACACTTACATTCAAAATAACCTGTCAACATCACTTGCAATCAAGTAAGTTAAATTACCATCACTGATACCGAAAACATAATTATCTAAAACACCAAAGAAAAAAAAATGAAACTGCTGTACAATAGAATGCTTAAAAAGGAAATTTTTCTATTTTTTTTTTAAATTGCATAGCTGTGCTCATTTAACAACAGAAACGAGCGATGTGTGTATGCAGTAATTCATTAATGTATCCACATATTTGCTACCTCTCTTGGGGCTCCGTAGATGCTGTCCTATTTGCAGAGTTTTATTGCTGATTTTTTAATCAATGGTGGATTCAGGAATTTCCAAAAAGGGGGTGCAATGTGGGAAGTAGACAACCGGATCATAATACCGTGACTTCAGTATATGAGTGATAAACAAGCCAATATGCAGTAAATAAGATCAACTACTTACACACACACACACACACACACACACACACACACACACACACACACACACGCACACACACGGCTATGTGGCATTAAAAAAACTTGGTGTACTGTTTGAACGCATTATACAGATAAAATTATACAAACTGCTTATCATATAGCCTGCTGTTAAAAGCATGAGACTGCAAACCAATGAGATATAATGTTTGCAGGAATGATGTTTATACAACATGATTAGTTCAGGGAACAAATAACTGTCACTAAGCAGACAGATTGTTCTCCTTTGTTGCATTAAATGGATGAATATACCTTATGCACTTATTGAATGTAAGACTAGTGCACCAAAGAAGGTGAACATGTCATTCATTGCAAACCTCTATTATCTTAACAGTCTATGTTAAATTTTAAATTAAAAATGCATTTCAAAAGAAAATGCTGTTATTTATTACAGAAATTCTGGTGCAGTTTCAGCAAACACCATTCAAACAGTAAAATATTAATTCAGACAATCACAACAAAGCCCATCAAAAATATTCCTAATAAAATAGCCAGTTATTCCTTCATTAAATAATAATTTGGTATATTTCTACTATATGGCCCATAGATCTTTTGGTTATGAGCATTCTCCAAAGTGAGGATATATAACAGCACAGTAAACTGCTATATTTCACTTTATATGGAAATCTGTCAACATCATTCTATTCTGTTTAGACATGCTGTAGGCATACATGTCAGATATATGCTGCTGCCACTATGCAGCCTCAATTTTATGTATGTCTTTATCATCTTTGCCATATCCCTTATGAGACATTGCCATTTCTGTCTGGACAGTGAGTTGTCCTTCTGAATTGTTATGCAGATATTCATTGGTCAGAGGACACTGCAGTATTTGGGAGATGGTATGTTTGGTCCCTGACTGTGCTCCAACGAGTTCCACTTAAGAATGCCATCATCTGACATAGCAGGGCAAGAGGGAGGAGGAGCAGACACTGCATGCACTCATATTCCAAATACATTAGTACTACATATGGAACATAACTGCACGATTCTGTAATCACATCTATGCAGGTAAAAGCTGCACTCTCTAAAACCAAAAACACAGCATCCATGGGACCGGACAACATCCCAGGCTACGTTTTACACGAACTTCAGAATAACTAGCTCCCCACCTAAGCACCATGTTCAGTCATAGTCCCACGTCAGGCTTTATGCCCACTGAATGGCACACAGCAACAGTTATCCCACTCCACAAAGGGGGAGCCACCACTGATCCTGGGAACTATTGCCCTATTAGCCTGATGAGCCTGGTCTGCAAGGCAATGGAACGTATCATCATGGAACTCCTAAACAAAGGCAATGGTAACCTCCAAACTCTGGACCCCACCCAGTTCAGGTTTGTGAAAGGCAGATCATGCCTTCTGAACCTGATCGACTTCTTTGAGGCATTCACCAAAGCTGTAGACGAGGTTATCAGCCTATCTTGACCTTGCCAAGGCTTTCTTCACCATCCCCCATTTTGGAATTATAGCTAAACTCACAAAACTAGGTATAAATCCCTACATCACAAGATGGGTTGCCAACTGGCTCACTGACAGAACCCACACTGTAAAAGTTGCAGACTCCAAATTTGACTTCAAACCAGTGACAAGTGGAGCACCACAGTGTTCAGTCCTGGGACCTCTCCTGTTTGGTATCTACTTCTCTGAAGTGCAAGCTAACACAGAAGGCCTCTGGCTAATGAAGTTTGCAGATGACTGCAAACTAGGAGCCATAGTCGAGTCCCCAAATAATGTGGACATCCTACAGAAGGGCCTCACTGAGACAGATGCCTGGTGTCAGAGGCATGGCCTCAAGCTCAATGCCAAAAAGTGCATTGTCATCCCCTTTGGTAAAAACTCTGTACCAATGAGCTACCACATAAATGGCAGTCTACTTAACATCGAATGTGTGATAAGAGACCTTGGGACCCAGATGGACAGTAGTCTCTCCTTTGATAATCACATCATCACAGTAGTCAGGAAATCCTTCCATGTGGCACACCTCATCACAAAAGGGTTCTCATCCAGGAAAAAAAGAGGTCATTGTTCCCCTCTACTCAGCACTCATTAGACCCATTACAGAGTACAAAGCCCCTTTTGGGATGTACCTCACAAGACATCTGCAGCAGCTGGAAAGGCCACAGAAGTACCTCACAAAGAGGATTACTGGCCTCAAACAGATGCCCTACACTGACCGTCTCAAAAAACACCAGCTTTACTCTGTAGCATATCGCCTACTTTGAGGAGATCTCTGCCTAACATATAAAGCTATGTTAAACCCAGAACTGTTGGACATGCTACATCTAAAGAAATCCCAATCCCTCCGAGCTACATGCGCTAGGGACCTAAACCTTGTCACCACAATAAACAGGACATGCTGGAGGGATAGTTTCCTGTCCAGAGACTTCCTATACTCTAAAACAAGCTACCCATCTATGTCAAGCAAAGTTCCTCATTAGCACTCTTCAAGAAAAATTTTGTTGAGTGGATGGGAAATAGGAAATACACCCTGGGGATCACTTCTGTGGCTCTGTTCGACAGGAGCACAGGAAATTAGCTTTCTTGGGTGACGTAAGCCAGGGAACCTTGTTGGCTAGGTTTACTTAGGCCCTTGGGCCGATAGCCTAGTACCTACCTATGAACCTATGCATTACTAACCTATGTATGTGTGTTCAAAGGAATGACTTACTTAAAGGCAGCACATTAGAAATCCTCATTTCTAATTATCTATCTGATGACACAGGCCCATTTCTGACCTCTGCTTGTTACAAAGCAGCTTCACAGATGGTAATCAACCACTGTGCTAGAAGTGGGCTCACTTTGCAACATCTTCTAGCAGCACACACCCTGTATTTTACCTTCTTATACTGCATTTGAATCTGAAATTTTTAAGAAATTCACCCCGGGGATCACTTCTGTGGCTCTGTTCGACAGGGGCACAGGAAAATAATTTTCTTGGGTGGCGAAAGCCAGGGTACATTTTTTGGCTAGGCTTGTATGGGCCCTAGGGCCGATAGCCTAGTACCTACCTATGAACCTATGAACCTATGAAGAATCAGAATTAAATTAATGTTTTTAGTCTGCTGCTCTTTAATGAGATACCTTGTGAATCACACATGGTTTGACTAGTAATTCTTGATGGGTAACTTGCTGATAATACTTCCATTTTGCAATAAATTTACACCACACATAATGTCCATAGACCAGCAGCAAAGAAACACTTCATTTGTTTATTGTATATGTCTCTTAAAGTGATTGGAGTAATGAGGTTAATATTCTTACAAATGTGCTTATGTTACCATTGATGTTGCTGCTTCAGTGGGCCACCTGACCTACTTATGTGTGAAGCTCACAACCCACTGTTTCTTATTCGTAAACCATTTAACAATACTTAACATGGTTACAACAATGTTTTAGTCAGTCTTGGAGCACAGCAATGTGGATCAAAGTAAACTACATCGTAGCCAGGAAATATGGAACCGCATAAGGCATTGCAAATCCCAAACCAAGTTGTCTCCATTTCCAGCAATTTAGAATTCTTCAAAATAATGCTCAGTTGTTTATCTATTCTTCATATGGCTTACAATTAAGTAAATGGTAAATACAGTCTTCAGAAGAAAGTAAAAAAAAAATAAATACAATAGCAGAGTATGTGGTACTGTCTGGCCCAAGAGTGCAGTCTGTAGAGTTCTAATTCTTCCAGGACTCCTTTTGAAAAGGACAGTATGGCTTCTGTCTACTCAGTAACGTTGCTTGCATAATTATATCAAAAAACAGATGAGGCTCACCACAGCCAATATTAAACTGTTTATTAACTGCAGTATAAGTAAGTGCTTTCACGTTTTACCAACGCGTCTTCAGACTTCAAACAATTACATTTAAACACACTCCATTCAAATAGTGATACCTAAAAAAGTCAACCAATCATAATTATCTCAATATTATCACATGTTATAGCACATTAAGTTTTGTTAAAAACAAGACATATACAATCATAAAATACTACATCCATCACATGAATGCATACAGGAAAATATACTTAGTAAAACCATAACTATATAAAACACTGTCGTAGAAACATAATACTAATGTTTATAGGGGCGTGCTGCTAAAAAAGGTTTCAAAGTAACCTTTTCATTCAGTCCATGTCCCCTGTGCCCCTGGAGTCTGATAATCCACCTATTTTCACATTCTTCCTTAGCCAGACATGTATTGAGTGTAGCTACATCACATAAATTTAAATTTAGTGTGCTGCAGTTAATTAAAAGAACAAATAGATTGGGCAACGTAAAGAACCACATGGAAGAATGTGAAAATAGGTGGATTATCAGACTCCAGGGGCACAGGGGATGTGGACTGAATGAAAAGGTTACTTTGAAACCTTTTCTAGCAGCATGCCCCTATAAACATTAGTGTTATGTTTCTACAACAGTGTTTATATAGTTATGGTTTTATTAAGTATATTTTCCTGTATGCATTCATGTGATGGATGTAGTATTTTATGATTGTATATGTCTTGTTTTTAACAAAACTTAATGTGCTATAACATGAGATAATATTGAGATAATTGTGATTGGTTGACTTTTTTAGGCATCACTATTTGAATGGAGTGTGTTTAAATGTAATTGTTTGAAGTCTGAAGAAGCATTGGTAAATCGTGAAAGCATTTACTTATACTGCAGTTAATAAACAGTTTAATTTTGGCTGTGGTGAGCCTCATCTGTTTTTTGATATACTTGCTTGTTCTGAGGAGGCTCTTTATCCAGGACTGTTTTGTGGTGCTTGCATAATTAACCACAGGATAGCTAATAACCTAACCTTATAATGTCTACTGAAAGAATGGGAAAAGGATACAATCTATGCTCAGAAATTGCTAATTTAATTACAATGACACAGTACAGCATGCAAAAGCTAAAAAGTGCATCAAACTGTCCTAAAAGAGTTAAGGAATATCATATTACCTTCCAGTTCTCTTTTCTGTTTTGTATTCTCTATTGCTCTAATGGGTGGCCACAGTGGTGCAGCGGTTAGCGTTGTCACCTCACAGCAAGAGGTTCTCTGGTTTGATCCTCGGCTGGGGTGCCTTCTGTATGGAGTCTGCATGTCCTCCCTGCGGTCACATGGGTTTCCTCCGGGTGCTCCGGTTTCCTCCCACATCCCAAAGACATGCTGTAGGTGGATTGAACACTCTAAATTGGCCCTAGGTATGAGTGTGTGCATGTGTGTGCCTTCTGTGGAAGGTTGGGTGCCGGGCTGGCAACTCGACATTGTAAAACTCTACTGTCAATCATGAATGGACAGGTGATCCATTGTGGCGACCCCTAACCGGGAAAAGCCAAAATAAGAAGAAGTCTCTATTGCTCTAATAAGGAATCTGTAAAGGTAATAGCCTGTAACTACAGGATGCATTTGGCAAGCCACAAATTAGCAAATATTCAAAGATGCATTATAAAAATGCAGATGTCATGTCAAACAGGTGCTCTTATACTTAATAGGCTTTGCAGATGCTACATAGCTGGAGAATTGCAATACCTTCCACCAAATAAATCAGGAAAGCTAGCATACCGTTTTATAAATTGGTGTTACTTTTGAACCATACATTTTAGTCGGGCTATACTCACATATGAACTAGTGCATAAACTATTAATGATTAACTAATCCAGGGCTAATCTAAATTAGAATTTTGATGTGTTAAACAATTAACAGTTCAGTCTGATGTCCTAAAGACAGTTATGCATAAAACATATGCCCCCAAACATGTGGCTAAATTTGTCAATACCTACAAGCTGGGAGTTGCTGCTACTCAGAGTATCCTACACTGCTGCAAAACAAATGGGTCCACAACATACCTCTCAACCTCTCAGAGCAAGAAATCTGGACAACGCCATAAATAAAAGTGGGACAAAGGCCCAAAATAGGGATAGCTTTTAAATATTGCTCTTACAAACTTAGAAAGTTGATATAATAACGGTTGCATTGACTTGGATTTTCTGAAGGGTATGAAGTCTAAAACTCAAATGTCTGTCATTATTTTATAACTTTAATCTGTAATGATTTGCCACTAATTTGCCAGAAAAATGGACCAAAAATATGAGGAAAAAATCTGGACATTTTGCAAAAATCTGTACAGTTGAGAGGTATGGCAATGAAATCTGAGACTTAACCCTTTAACTGCTAAGTATTTTCAGGTCTAACCCTAAAATACTGTCTATTCTTGGAATGTTTTTTTGTTCTTTGTATTTAGAATCCTATATCTCCAAAACGGTTTTACGTTTATTCATGATGTCTTCAATGAAATGTTATTGGTTTAAATATCTATAAAATATTAATTGAACTGGGCTCCAATCCCTGAAGACAAAAGGGCAGCTGAATTTCAAATTTATTGAAAAATATACTTTTAATGTGATTCTTTTATATGTCAACACATACAGGGAATGAAAACAATCACTTTTATACATAGATACATAATTTTTTTGTCTAAAATTACACCAGCTTTATATATTTATAACCTTAATTTATTTTACTCTTAAAACTCAACTAACTGTTTTGTAAATGTCGTACTCTGTCAATTTACAAAGGACATTGTGGTCTAAACTATACCCTAACTTCAAACAATTTACCTCTACTGCTTCAACTTTTTATGAAATACTCAGGACAGGATCTCTTGATAACCATGCTTTCATTTTGTTTTGCATAGATCATGGGAACCTAGATATACAAATGTCAGAAAATAATACTTTTTCCTACAAAAGAGTAATATTATGGTTATTTTTTCATAAGAATGCACCAGTGTCATGATTCAGATCATGTGTGCTTTGTCAACTTGGAAAAAAAAATAATATAAAATGTATACTTTCTTTATGAAACAAATGGCGAAACCAGGGCATTGAAATAGCTATATTAGACTACTAACAGTATCCTAGCAATAAATGACAATTTCTCTGCAACACAGTTTTATTACAGATGTATCAGAACAATGTATTATGACCCTCATTCACAAAATTCATCTACCTGGTTGTTTCAGTTGTAAAGGCACATGCACAACTTTATCTTTTTATATTGTAGTTGAATTAAAAAAGATTTTCTGATGCACTGACAACTCTTTAAAGAAATATTTTAGGACATTATTGTACTCAGCATACTGATTGTAAGTTCATCACAGTACCCGCAATGAACACTGAGTATAATGCAAAATGTCACATTGTGGTAATAAAACCACATGAAATAAAATCACTGGTGATTATCTTTGAAAGGATATGTCTCTGCCCCCATTTAAGACTTAAAGAATGTTTAACTAATAACAGAGTAGTCAGCTAAAAATCACACACAAGCCTACAATTCTAACCTCAAAGCTTGCAGTGCAGCACACCTCTGAAGATGATTGCACAGCTTTAGCTGCTTGAAAGCATGGCATGTGTAGCCAAGCATAGTATAAGTCAAAAATATTTTTTTCTGGTAAAATATAGAGGATTTTTACTTTCCTTGCATTAACAGCGACATTTCAGTTCTTGGGTGTTATTCAAAGATACATTTCTTTAAATCTTTTTCATAAATCTCATATATTCATATATTTCCTCCCTTTTTCTATTACAGTAACTGTAAATGCCCTTACATTCACTGCTGCAGTATTCTTAACAGATGTGATTCCCTGCTGTGGAAGCCGGAACATCTGGCCAGTCTACCAAACACTACTTGTCACTTTTAAAAGGTATGCCAAATGTCACCCCAAATGCTCCTTGTATAGAGTAGGGCATAAAGGTGATGTTCAGTCCTACCATAGTCAGAACTTCTTTGCCACCAGTCTGAATGTATCTTTTTACCATTGGTCTGTTTACCTGCATCCGTTTTCTGCCAGTTGAACAAATTTTCATTCTCCAGTGCTTACCTAAGCCTGTTTGCTGATTTCTATTACAGTTGCACACAAGTGCTCTATTGGCAATTTTGTTTTTTCTTACTTTTTTGTGCTTCTTGGGGTTAACAATCTGGAAGGGTAAATGTGGGAGATAGATTGCCCATAAAGACTGCCGTGATAAGTGTCTTTTTTGTCTAGGAGTTTCTCATGACCACACATCTTGTTCTATTTGTCAGGCACTCATTCCAAAAACCCTTTGCAATAGACTTTTATCCCATTCCTTGTATCTTGAGAACCAGTATGTTAAGCTTCTCGTTAAAGCTACAATGGAAGGAATCTCCAGACCCGAGAGTCAGCAATTAGGGAAGAAGAAGGTGAAAAAGGTACGACCAGAATCTTCTACTCTCCAGCCTCTGCCAGGTGTTTCTCCCAAGATTGTTGCAAATCTGGAGGGTTGCCTGGCTGTGGTGCTGGATTTCTCTGCCTTGACTGTGTTGGAAGCCAGTGAGGGTCTGGCTGGCAGCACGTCCGAAGAGGCTTTGCAGATGTCTGTCTTGGACGTTCAGTGTGACCACAGCTGATTTTGTCTGAGGAGCCTAGGGAGTTCCTCAGTTTTTGTTTGGGGAAGAAGTTCCTACTACGGTTCTAAACTGCTGTCCTGGGTCTTAGCCTTCTCAGTTTTTTGGAGGGGACGTTCCCTTAAAAACGAAAGAAAAAATTTAACATGTTTCTTCTGCTTCTAAGGATCCAGAATGTGAGTGGCAGACCTTTACTCAGGGACTATTTACTGCTTAATGTCCTTAAAGCCTCCTGAAGGGGTTTCAGTTCCTGCTCCTCCTTGGTCCTCTACTCCCCTTAAAAGGTCTAGAGAACAGGAGTCTTATGAGGACGAATCAGATTTGGATAATGACTCCCTGATTTATTCCACTCAAATTCCTTCTCCTTTAGGTTATGGGTCAGAGGAGGAGGAATCTGTTAGTCTAGATATTCCTTTTGAGGAAATTTCCTTTGGGGACACACTCTATATGATGATGGATATTTTTAAGTGGGATTGTGCTCAGGCCTCTGATATCTATAAGAAGTACTATGAGTTACTGCAGTTGGAATCCCCCTAAACCTATGGTTATTCCTCCTGTTTTGGGTGCTTTGCAGGGTTCTTTTTCCAATGCCCCTCATTTGCTTGATTCTCTGCCCCCTGCTCTCAAGAAGCCTGACAGGTTTTATAAGGTGCCCAGGGATTGTTCTTTCCAATATAAATGTCCTGCTGCTCATCCCTCTGTTGTATCTTTATCCTCTGATAAGCTGTCTCAGTTGCTTCCTTTGCCCACGTTATTGCCTTCAGACAAGGATAGCAGAAGTATGGAAAGGTTCGGTAAGAAGGTTTGCACTTCTGCTACCTTACCTTTTAGGGCTCTTAATTATCAGACCCATATGTCTAGGTATGTGTTGGCTCTTCTTTTTCAGGTCTGTCAACTTATTTCTGATTTTCCAGACTCCAAGGGTAAAACTTCTGTTCTTTCCTTGCCAGGGACTTCCTCATTTGTCATTCTATTAAATATAGTTATGATACAGCAGATACCTCTTCTAGGGCTGCTGTTTTTGGTTCAGTGATGAGGAGGTATTCTTGGCTTAGGCTTCAACCTCTACCTGATAATATTAAAGCTATGTTGATAGGTGCTCCTCTGGATTCTAAACCTTTGTTTGGGGAAGCTACTGCTGATTTGTTTAAGTCCCTTCAGGATAAGGATAAGGCCTTACAGGAGCTTAAACATGTTTATTTCTCCTGTGCTTAAATTTCAGAGAAACTACCCCGTTATGCCTGCTTTTGTTCAGAGGCAATCCTGCCCTTCTACTAAAGGTAGGAAGAGTGGCAAACAGGCTCCTTCTGCTAAGGCTATTCAGTTTTCGGGGACTCCAGAGCTTTCCTTTTCAGGCTGGAGAAGTTGACTCAGTCTCATTTTGAGCCTGCTGCTTCAGTTTCCTTGCTACATTGTTCACTGTCTCTTCTCAGCCACATTCTTCTTTCTCTTTGCCTTTCTTTTTCTCTTCTTGTTTTGGCTTCAGATCACTTAGGATTCTTGGGTTCTGTTGATTATTTGTCAGGAGTACTTCACGGTGTGGAAATACTGTCCTTCTTTTTTGGGCATTCCTCAGCCTCCTCAGGAACAACTTCCCTTTTTCCCAGAGGTTCTTCAAAATCTCTTGACTCAGAGTACTATTCAAGATCTGGCTGTGTCCCAAAGGGGAAAAGGTTCTACTCTAGACTGTTTCTAGTGCCCAGAAAAGAGAACACTTGGAGACCTATTCTAGACCTCTCTCATCTAAACACTTCAAAAAGTGCCTTCCTTTTGGATGTTGTCCCTTCAGATTCTGCTTCCTGTCTTGCTCCCTCAGGCCTATATGGTGCCTCTGGATCTCTAGGATGTTTATCTCCAAATTCCAATATATCCTCTTTTCAGGAAGTTTTTGCATTTCTCTGTTGCTTCTTGACATTTTCAGTTCTCTGCTTTGCCCTTTGGCCTATCTACTGCCCCACGGGTGTTCACCAAATGCCTTGCTCCTGTGATTGTTTTTTGTAGGCTTTGAGGGATCCAAAGATTTCCTTACTTAGATGAACTGTTGATTCAGGCATCCTCTCCAGAGACCCTTATGCAAAATCTTCACTTTGCATTTCCCTTTTTCAAATCTTCCCTTTTTCAAAGCCTGGGGTTCACTATACATTTCAAAAAGTCTTCTCTGAATCTTTCTCAAGAGCATATTTTTCTGGGTTGCAGGATTCAGACAGTGAGAACGCTTGCATCTCTGCCCCTCTAAAGGCCTTAACTCTCATTTCTTTCTTTCAAACTCTTCTTCCTCTGGCTTCCATTACCACTGGGGAGTTTCTGAGAGCTTTGGATTTCATGGCATCTACAATTCCAATGCTCCCTCTGGCCAAACTTCACATGAGAAAGTTTCAGTGGTTTCTGAAGTCAGTGTGGCTTCAACATGCACATCCTCTAGACTAGTTCCTCTTCTTCCTTGTCTTAGACAGGAACTTCACTGCTGGATTCAGCAGTTGACACTGAATCCAGGAATTCCTTTTCATCCCACTCTTCCCTCTCAGGAATTGTTCACAGACATTTCAGACATGAGATAGAGATGGGGGGGGGGGGTGACATTTGGCTCCGTAAAAGTATAGGGGGTGTGGTCACCTCATCAGCAGAAGGAGAATATCAATGTCAAAGAGATGAGTGCTCTTCTGCTAGCTCTTCAGGCCTTTCACCCTATTTTCTGTCCAGGGCCTTTCAAGGTATTCACAGACAACACCACAGTGATGTGGTATATCAACAGACAGGGAGGAACAGGATCTTATCTTCTTTGCCAGTTGGGACTTCTGGTACAGGATCTTGCTCTCAAGTATCAAGTGTCTCTTCAGGCAGTTTATACCAGGCAGTTTATATCCCTTCCAGTCAGAACACTCTGGCAGACACTCTGAGCAGGTCCTTAACTCAGTCCCATGAATGGATGCTTCACAGACATGTGTGCCTGGACATTATCCACCAGTAGTGTACTCCTTAAGTGGATCATTTTGCCTCCCCTCTGAACAGACAACTTCTTGTTTATGCCAGAGTCCCAGGTCGTCTGGTGTGGAAGGTGGATGCCCTCTCATTTTCTTGGAAGGGGATGTTTATGCATTCCCTCCCCTTCCTCCCATTCTGAAAGTCATGTTAAAGTTTCAAAGGGATACTCCCAAAATCTTATTGGTGACTCCCTTTTGGCCATGACATCACTGGTTCCCTCTGCTTCTGCATCTAGCCAGGGGCAATCATCACAAGTTGCCTCACAAGGTGGATCTAATCTCACAAGTCAAGGGATCTCTCATTCATCCTAACCTCTCCATGCTTCAAATGGCACTGTTTGTGATAGGATTTTGATTCATCACAGACACCTTTTTTTCTGAGGATGTGCTGCAAGTCCTGCAGGAGGCCAGGAAACCTACTTCTAGGAAATCCTACTTATCTAAATGGAAGAGATTTTCTATTTGGTGTCTCTCTCGTTACCTGGACCTGCTTACTGTGGATGTTCCTGTGGTTCTCCCATACTTGTGTGAGTTGTTTAGTGCTGGCTTGGCCTATTCAACTATTAAGGCCCACTTAGCTATCTCTGCCTGTCTACCTTTTTCTCCTCCTTTAGCTTCTAGATTTGAGGTTAAACAATTTCTTAAAGGCGTCCTTAATATTAGACCTCTCAGGAAGCCTGTTACTCCTCCCTAGGATCTTAATTTTCTTTTGGAGAAGTTGACTCAGTCTCATTTTGAGCCTGCTATTTCAGTTTCCTTGCTGCATTGTTCCTGGAAAACTGTTCTTTTGTGAGCTTTTACTTCTGCCAGATGGGTGTCTTGAGTTGCAGGCCCTTATGGCTTGTCCTCCTTTTTTGGTCTTTCATGAGGATAGGGTGTCCTTGTCCACTAGCCTTTCTTTTATGCCTAAGGTGGTTAATGAGCTGTCACTGAATCAGTCTATTAATCTGCTTACTTTTTTCTGCTGTCCGCAATCTGACAGTGAGCAGGTGCTGCATACTTTGGACATGCATAGGCAACTCAGGGTTTATTTTGATAAGAATGAGGCTATTAGAAAATCTGATCAGTTATTTGTTTCTTTTCATCCTAGATCTTTGGGACTTGCTGTATACAAGCAAACTATTTCTTCTTGGATTTCTAAGGTTATTTCCTTTTGTTACACTTTTCATGGCAAGAGCATTCCTTCTTCAGTTAAGGCTCATTCTACTAGAACTGTGGCTTCTTTGGGTGCTTTTTTAAAGGACCTAGATACTAATTCTATTCTTGAGGCAACTACCTGGATTTCTATGCATGCTTTTGCCAAGCACTACAAGTTGGATGGTATCTCTGGAGCTATGGCTTGTTTTGCTAGTGCCATTCTTCATGGCTTTTTAGGGGGCTCTTTTGTGCCTTCCCCCTCCCAAGTTTCCTCTTGAGCTTTGGCACTCTCTCATCTGTTATGTCTGTTATGCAGTGAATGTAAAGACATCGTACAGTTGTGTAAATTCTCACCATAACAGTAGATGTCCTTGCCTTCACTGCTGCAGTATTCACTCTCTTACTCCATCCCCCTAGTCTTTCACCTTCCTGGAAGTACAGGTTACCTCTTGAGTTTTTTGGAATGTCTTCCTGCTGGGATATTCAGTTCTGATTATTGTAGGCCTGGACATCACCTTTATACCATATGCTATGCAACGAGCATTCGGATGACATTTGGCATACCTTTTAAAAGCAACAAGTAGTTTTTGGTAAACTCGCTGGACGTTCGGGCTTCCAAGGCAGGGAATCCCATCTGTTAAGAATAATGCAGCAGTGAAGGCAAGCACATCTACAATTATGGTAAGATTTTACACAACTGTACTTTCTTATTACCATAGTTGTTTTTTTCCTCCCTTTTTTTGCCCTTCTATTTTAGCTACCACTTCTGTGTAATATTACTACCATTGTTGGTATTTCTAACATTCATATTTAAAAAAAAACTGTTTCCTTTCTTCTTCTCTTCTGTGAAATTTTTACAGTAGTCAGAATCTCAGAAAAAGGCTCTTCGGGTTCAAGATAAATGAAAAATGTAAGCACAAGTTGCCTTTATCGGATGTGCGTTCACTATGTGTATACTGTTTAGGCCCTGGTCATCTGAAAGCTGATTGCAGCATATGCCAAAACTTTAATCCTCAGGCTATTGTTGACCACAAAAATAAATTAATTCCAAAAGGGTTACTTCCAATACCCTGTTCTGAAGAGATTTCTGGAGTTCAACCCTCCAAATCCAAAACTAAGGAGACTATTTAAAATATTTCAAACTGTCAGGATCTTTAACACCTTCTTCTTCTTCAGAGCCGCCCAAGACAAAGCAGAAGTCAGATCCAAAGACTTCCTCAGCAGTTTCAGTGCTGGATCCAACAGCCCTTTCTTTGACTCTAAGGAACTTGGATCCAATATCTTTACCTAATACTATGTACTCTCCAACTGCAGGCCTAGTACCGTCCAGAGTTCCATTTCCATTTCTGGAACTCCAGCATTCAAAATCCCCATTCTTACCATCCTCTTGGTCTTCCAGAAGTCTAACTAAAGCTGATGTGGACAGGATGATATGGAGATTTCTCATGGTGCAGATTCAGATGGGAGTTATCCCAGCTCCTATCCCTATGGGTTAGGAGGTTTGTCCTTCTGTCACTCTGACAATAACAACTCCTTCTCTGATCCAACCCATTGTTTCAGAGTCCCTGGATCCAAGTCCTTCAGGACCATCTGGTTTGGATCTCAATATTTGTTTATCTTTGGATCTGAAGACATCTCTGAGTGCACTGGCTCTGATGTCTTCGGAGCAAGATGACTCTGGGACCCAAAGTGGTTCTGTTGGGTCCGAGGTGTTGGAGTTGACTCCAAAATTTTTGGAGCTGTCTCTTCTCCTTGGGGCAGTGGCACTGGACAGATCAGATTTGGCTTCTGCCTTGGGCAGATTGTCTTCAGGGTAGAGAGATTTCATGGGCCAGAAGCCAGGCTTCTCGGCTCTGTTGTCTTACTTTTCCCCGGAGCGTTCTGCCTTTGAGGTGGTGAAGAAATTTTCTTTCCTCTGGCAGTGGATGGATCCTACCTCCTCAGATATTTCTTCCTGATCTCAAATGTCTCTGTCCCTAGAACCATATTATTCTACTCCACAGGGACAGCCAGCCCAATGTCTCCAGATCACCCAGTAGGGTTTCACTGTCTCTTCCAGTAAGAGGAAATGTAAAAGGAGGCACTTGGACTCCCCTCAGGAGTCAGTCACCAAGGTACAGATTGAAGGAGAAGGGTCCCCACTATTACCTCCTGAATATGTCTCACTTGGAGACATTCTTGAGATCCTTAAACTGAGAGGTGGTTGGTGCTCTGACTATCCTTCCCCAGAGGAGACAGTATTCCTGGAGGTGTTTGGAGCTGGCCCATGTACCTCCTGGGTTACTCCACCCACCAACGAGCTCATTGAGTTGATCTATATGTGGACATGGAAGGAACTTGATTCAGTTGAGCCAATCTCCAAGAGACAAAACTGGATTCTGGCTCTACCAGTAGTTAAGGAATTCTGGAGTAAAGGGGTGCTCATAGATACTATGGTCATGACAGCGGTCATGAAGAAGGAACCTGCTGAGCAAAGTTCCTCTGTCCATCCCCCTAACAGGGAGTCTAGGGCATTAGACAGATTTGGAAACATGTATGCTTCAAAGACCTTTTTCCTTTGGTCACTGAACTATTTGGCACACTTTATGAGAGTACAAAAGGACTTGATCAAGGAACTTTCAAAATCCCTTGCCAGGTCCACTATGTCTGAGGCTCAGTCTTCTGTGGCTTCACAGTTGGCTACCCTTCAATCTATTTTGAATGTGTCCATGAAGTAATCTTGCAAGCAGCTGAAGGTGCCTCAACAGTGTCAGTTTCAGGCATTTCCATAAGGAGGCATGTCTGGATGCTCCTGTGGGATTTTGCAGAGGCCTTCAAGTCTTCTTTCATCAATATCCTTTGACGACAGTTTATTGTTTGACCCAAAAGTGAAGGACACATTCTACAGGTGTGAGAAAGATGAAAAGATCCTTTCTGCAGTGGGCATACATTTTTCAACCCATCAAAGATCCTCTTCTAGGAATCAATGAGGTGGTTGAAAGATGTGGTTCAGGAAATCCCAGGGTCCATTCCAAGATCCACGTGAAGATAGTTCCCCTCAGGGGCGAGGGGGGGGACTCAAATGGATGCCACCACCCATGTGGCAGAGGAGGTGCACAAAACCAAGGGCCCAGGGATTATTTCTCTGATAGAACCTCCTGAAAGGAGGCCCAATTGTCCCCCCTCTTGAGGCAATTGGGGGTCAGCTATCCCTACACCAGAGAGCCTGGCTAGAGATAACAAAAGATACATGAGTACAGAGGATTATTTCTAGAGGTTATATAATTACATTTTCCCTACCTCCTCCACTTTTATGCAAAATTCCCAATGTTCTACCCAGTCAGAGGAAAGTAGCAGCACTAGAAATACAAAAACTGCTAGAAAAAAAAGAGTCATCCAGGATGTCCCAACAGACCAGATGGAATCTGGAATGTACTCAAGATTCTTTTTAGTGTAAAAGAAAACAGGAGACTGGAGACCAATTTTGGAAAGTCATTTCGACACACACACACACACAGTTTCAGACAATCATGGTTCAGTCCATTTTGCCCTTTTGGGTAAGGACAATTGGATCTGCTCAACAGACCTTCAGGATGCCTGTTATCACATAAAAATGAACAGACAATCCAGAAAATATTTATGCTTCCGTCTGGGAGCCAGTCATTATCAATTTAGAGCATTGTCCTTTGGCCTCACAGCAGCCCCCAGGGTGTTTACCAAGTGCGTGGCAGTGGTAGCAGCTCACTTGAGACTGCAAGGATTCTGAGTGTTAACATACTTAAATGATTGGCTCATTACCAACCCGATCAGGCATCTACTAGTAAGAGCAAGAGATTACGTACTCCAGACTTGTTTTCTTCTGGGGATATCCATAAATTTCAACAAATCTCAGTTACAACTAACTCAGATACTGGAATTCATAGGGGCAGTGTTCAACACTGTATTACTGACAGCTTCTCTTCTTTTAGCAAGAGTGCAAACTACCAACATCCAGGTCAGGAAAACACCTCACAGTACCAAAATTTTAGCATGCTTGATTCTTCAAGCCATGGGGTAAATGTCAGCTGCCATTATTTTAGTTCCCCTAGCAGGATTTCATATGAGAATTCTTCAGTGGATGCTATTAACTCAATGGCCAATTCTGTATAATCAGATGTCAGCTGAAATAAGAATCACTCAAGTATGCAAGAAATGTATGCAAGAAATACCTTTGGTGGTGGATTTGATCATAGCAGGTTCTACAAGGCTGTCCTTTCATTCTCCCTCAACCCAAGGCCATAGTGACCATGGATGCATCCCAAATTGTGGTGGGGCACTTCCTGTGGAAGACAGTCCAAGGTACTTGGTCCCCGAAGAGGCCAACACACATATCAATATCCTGGAAATGAGAGAAGTGCTCTTAGCATTGCAGACCTTCCAAGATTTTCTCCCTTTTGGGACAATTGTGATTCAAACAGACATTATGCCAGTAGTTTGGTGCATCAACAGGCAAGGAGGAACCAGGTTTTACCACTTGTGTTGAGAAGCTCTTAGTGTATGGCAATGGGCGGGCTCATTCAATTGCTTTCTGATAGCAATGTACATTCTGGGGAAGTCCAACGTGATAGCAGACAAATTAAGTAGGTTCACTCTACTACACCATGAGTGGTTTCTCAACATGAACTTGACAGAAATGATTTTCTGTCAATGGGGTCAGCCTTGCTGCAATCTTTTTGCTGCTCCCCTAAACAAGTGCAGCAGTTTCTTTGCCCTGATCCTCCTTCCAGGGGAATCACTGAGGGACTCTCTACTCCATGATTGCCTCCCCCAGTCTCTTCTATCCTTATCCCCTGACTCCCTTAATCCCAGAATTTTTGCAGAAAGCTGTCAGGATTGAAGAGCAGAGTTATCCTCATTGCACCTTACTTGCCTTGACAGATTTGGCTCCTCTTTCTTTGGCCTCATCTACTTTACTCATCTTCGACTCTATATCTGATTCCAGACCTTCTGTATCACTCAGCAGACATGATTCACCTGGACATCTCAAACCTAAAGCTAACAGCATGGTTTCTCCAATTCAGTTAACAGCCAGACAACTGATGCTCTCTTTCCCTGTCCGACACATGCTCTTATCATCTCATAAGGCTTCTACAAGAAAACTTTAAAGAAGTAAATGGAAAAGGTTCATTTTTGGGGCACAACAGAAACACATTGATCCCTTTTCAGCTCCTATACAAAGTATTCTTGAATTTTTGGCAACAGTTTTTTTAGTTTTTTCTATTGTACAAGTCACTACTTATTGTTTAAAGTGTGTGTATGATTCAGTTGATACTTCTTCAAGGGCTATGGCCACTGATACTTTATTGAGGATTTTTACCTGGCTGTGTTCTCAGAACCTCCCAGATAATGTTAACAATGAGACTTTAAATTCTCGTTTAGAGAGGGAGATTTAGTTTTTGGCCCGTTTGCTGCAGAGGTGATCAAAAAATGTGGTGGGAGGGATAAGCTGATGCAGGGAATCTCTTAGATTTTTTTAGCCCTCCTTTTCCAAATTTTTGATGGGATTCTCTAACCCCTCATCCAATTATGGAAAAAGCAAAATAAACAGTCTCCACAAAATGCAGGTAATCAGGCATTTAAAAAGAAATGGAAAAGGCATCCTAAAAACAATTGAGGAACTCACAAAACCAGAGGCAGTCAAACAAATCAGAATAACATTGAAAGGGACCTTGCCCTGTTTTTCCCTTCCAGTAATTCTGAATCTCCACTTCTCCCTTAGGCAACAGATAATTTTAGACAAATTGATTCTGAAGATACAATCAAGGTTACAAATGGCAGTGGAAGGAAATTCCTACTTTTCAGGGAGTAATCCCTCATTTACTGGACCAGACTTTTTTTATTTCGACCTGTCTTTTATAGCATGAGTATAGGGAGTGACAGACCAATTTCCTCCTTTCCACATGGGAAAAGGTTTTTTATTCAGTGCTTGGAAACCAAACTTGTTTGTGATAGTGCCCAAATTCAAAATAATGTCACTTACAGCCTATTACCTCTTCTTCCTCATTGAAGTTTCCTAGTAACTCTAGATTTCAAAGATGCTTATAATCACATTCCTAGTTATACAGACTTCAGGTGTTTAAGGTTTTGTGTGTCTAGATCACATCAATTCTGTACTATCCACTGCACCAAGAGTGTTAACAGTGTCTAACTCCAGTTATTGCTCATTGAACTCTTCAGGGTATCCACATTTTCCATATTAGATGACTTGCTTATCTTTGCACAGTCTTTCTCAAAGTGTTTGTTTAATATAAGCAGGAATTTCAAGAAAACATTCAAAAGTACTTTTGACTCCTTCACACAGAACTGTGTTCCTGAGGTGTCAACTAAACATGTCAGTTTTCTTCCATAGGAAAAAATAAAACTATATCTAGATCTATTTCTAAAGTTTTCCACTCAGAGTTCCTTCACTGTGAAGGAATACCTCAGAATTTTGGGTCTCATGACATCTATGATTCCCATGATGTCCCTGGCAAGACTCCACTTGAGAAATTATACTGACGTTTTTTTGGTCCTAGTACTAACGTCCTTTGTTGTTTGAAATCCAGTGCTGTGGTTTGACAGAATAGAAATCATTTGTTGGAGACACCAAATATACTTAAATCCAGGTCACCCTTCTCCCTTCCTGTTCCAAAGCAGTCCACTACCACAAACACCTCAGACTTTGCTAGGGGAGCAGTTTCAGGAGAGATAAAAGCACAAGATGTGTGAGACACCAGGGACAGACGCAAGCATATAAACATGAAAGAGTCTCTTGTCCTGATCATGACACTCAATCATCTTTGATCCTTGGGACTTCTTCAAGTTGTTACACACAATATTATAGTCATGTGGAATAGCAAAAAGCAAGGGGGAACCAGACTGCACCCCCTTTGCAGACTAGCCATACTGAGATACAGCTTCACAGAACAATCACAGTCTGCAGACATCCTACATTCTCTCAGAGCAAAATTGTTGGCACTCAAGCTGAGCAGGACAAGGGTAGACCCTCATGAATGGAAACTATTTTGGGGGGCTTCCAAGATTTGACCCATTTGTGATGAGTTCTTCAAGTAGACATATTTGCCTTCTCTTTGAACAATCAGATGGCAAGATTCTGCTCCAGGAATCCATGTAAGAAGGCCTGGAAAGCAGATAACTTTTTCTTGGACAGGAATGTTCCTGTTTGCTTTTCCACTATTTCCACTGATATCTAGGGTACTTCTAAAGATTCAGAAGGAATCCCCAAGGGATTTGTGGTGATGCCCTTCTGGGACTGGCAACAATGTTTTCCCTTCTTTGGGAAATTACCAGGAGCAATTAATACAAACTTCCTCTCAGACTGGGTCTACTCACACAAGGTCAGGAGTGTTTGATACATCCCAGCCCTAATAAACATCCATTGACTGACTGCATGGTAGGACCTTAATTCCCTTTAAGCACCTGTTTGCTGAGGACATGCAGCAGGTACTAATGGAGGCAAGAAAGCCTGCTACTAGAAAATCATGTGTTAGCAAATGGGAAAGGTTTTTTAATTGGTGCCAGCAACATAACCAGCACCCTTTCAGGGCTGGTTGTTCTCTGGTTTTACAATATTTGTGTAAGTTACTGTCCTATGGCCTTTCTTACTCCTCCATCAATTTTCATTTATTGACCATTTCAGCATGCCTGCCCATGGATCCTCCTCTTTGAATGTATTCTCATGTTAAAATCTTTTTGAAAGGGGTTTTGCATAAGAGGCCTCCAAAAAACAGTGCCCCCATGGGATCTTAATTTTGTGTTAGAGTAGCTAACACTTGCCCCATTTGAGCCAACTAACCTGGATGACTTGATTCTCAAAATGGAAAACAGTTTTACTGATTGTTCTGACCTCTGCAAGAAGGTTGTATGATTTTCCACAGGGACACGGTTTCTTTGAGAATTAATCCTTCTTTTATGCCTAAAGTAGTATCCAAGTTTACCTTAAGCCAAAGTATCCATCTCCCTGCTTTCTTCCCTGAACCTATAAATGAGGGGAAAAAAGATACTCCATACCTTAGACGTCCACAGACCAGTCAGGTACTATGTTGACAGAACTAAATCTTGCAGATCTTCAAATCAGTTGTTCATTCCTTGTGAAGATAAGAAGACGGGACAACCTGTGTCAAAGCAGACTATTTCCAAATAGTTGTCTAAAGATATTACTTTTTGATGTACTTACCACAGTAAAACTGTTCCAGGAAGCATCAAGCCCCACTCTCCCAGGGTCTTGGCTTCATCCATGACTTTTTTAGAAATTGTTGGATTTTAGAAGTATTCTTGAAACAGCAGGTTGGCCATATGTACATACAATTACAAAGCACTATTAGCTTGATTCCTTCTCTTGTTCTAAATCAGGCTGTGTTAAGACCAGTCTGTCAGGGCTACTGGGCTCTTCTCATTCCACCTCAAAAAATTTGTAAAGTATGGCAATCTACCCATATAGTTTAGGTTGTTGCAGCAGTGATCAATATGAAGAACTTAGTACAGTTGTGTAAGTACCCTTACCATAACATTAGATATTCAAAAAAATCACTGCTGAAGAAGCTGCTCCCTCCCTCCATCACCCTTGTATCTTGGTGTTTTGTTTTTGCCAGGGTGTGGACTTTAATTTTTTGTTGTTCCTAGCATTGTCCTTTCATGGCTCAGCCACCCTCTCTCTCTCTCTATGTTGGTATGAAAGCTCTAAAGGCTTGGTGTCTAAACCTGCCTTTTTACTTATGTCAGCTCCAGCTGGCTAATGGTTTGGGTATGTGGAAGGTGCCTTGAAGCTTTGGAAGCTAATGGGCTTTGTTTCCTTGCAAGATATAAACCACACAACTTAGGCTACTGCAGCAGTGATCATCTGAATAGCTACTGTTATGGTAAGTTTACTTATACAACTGTATTTTCTTCTCAGCATGGTGCACTCTGTCTCCTTATAAAATTACATCAGGGAGTCACAAACTTTGACAGCAAAATATCACACAACTTGGCAACCCCCATCAGGCCTTTTTGGGTTATAACAAATTAGAAAATAGTAATAATATGGAATGTTGCTGAGACATTGTTACTACAGAAATGTTCAAGATAAGATAAAAAATATGCTTTTTCTGATTTGTGGGAATGGTTGTCCTTGAAGTTAGAGATAGGGTCTCCTCTCACTTAGAGATTTGAAGGAAATATTTCAGATATGGTCATTACAGTTATTTTGTTTGTTTTTTTTTTAACTATAAGGCAGATAACTACCTCAACAGCTATGTTTCCATGCAGTGCACACAGATGTCAAGTAAGTGTCCCTTAGGGCTCTATTACTTCCCAAAGTGTGGTTATTTCTTCTGCAATTTTGGCAACAGTATATTTTTTTCTTTCTTTATTGAATTGATGAAAAAGAAAACTCAGAAAGGGTGCCACATAATAGTGCACTATATGTGTGTCTTCTGTCTTGTATATGACTCAAGTCTTAAGGATCTCTGCATAAGTGAGGTTGGATCTCCTCTGGAGTCTCAGGATAGCATATTCCTAGAATCTGTTATTGTACATCTGATAGTGCCACAGTTTTCCTTCTGTATGAAAGGTTCACTTCTCTGCAGCAGGAGGATGATAGCTGTACCCACTACAACAGCAAACTGGAAAGATCAGAATATTCAAAGCTCTAGACAAAGGCAGTGGCAATGTGAAGAAAAATCATATGAGATGAAAGTGCAGCAGATCACATTCATTAGCTACAAGAGGAAAATTAGTCTATGTGCTGAACTAGCAGAATCTGTCAAGAAAACCACACACAGAAACAACTTTTAACTTCAGTATTTAGGGGTTGGAACCCACTAGATAGAATATTCTTTGTGGAAGTACTGTGAGATCCTGAACTTTTTATGTGTAGGAACCCATCAGTGCATGATAGCTTTAGAGAATACCTAGTCATTGATACGTATATCCCCTTGCATATTCCGTCTTTCTACTTCTCAGAATATTTTAGTATACAGCAGTGTGTTGATTAAAAACATACACCATGAAACTAATATTGTAATACTTTGTAATATAGCCAGTACTGAAGAGTGACCATTTGTTTTGACTGCTTTCTAGAGTGTTTCTAGCTGATTGTAGGATGGCTGGCTGAAACAATAGTTGAAACAGATGCTGCTAAAATATTTTTGAATTGTGGTCCATGACCAGCTTTTGAAGAAAAATAACTGACCATTTCTGGTAACCATACACCAAGTAGAATACTTCAGTGTCCCAACAACAGTTGTGATGTTCTACATTAGATTACTATTGCAGTAGCCATTACAGTATGAGATGCATCCTGCTAAGCATACTGAACATCTGGACAGTCTACGAAGCTTCAGGCTAATTCCTCACACACTGTGCATTCACCCTTAGCACAAAAGTACAGGCTGGTATAAGAGACATATATGGGTATGTCAGAATGCAAAAAACCCTGCTGTTAGCAGGGTTGTGCAGACTTTCCTCAGTTTGGCAGCTTGTAGTACTGGTGGTCAACTTCATCGACACAGATATCAGGCAGATAAATACTCTGTTGGGGACCCTCCTTAATACTATAGAATTTTCGCCAAACTGTTTCTTATGTCTCAAACTCAACCCAAGGCAAACGACACACTAATAAACACAAAGAAAGGAACTGTAGCAATCAAACGGCACACGAATAAAAATGCCAAATCCTTTAATACAATGAAGCGCTTTTCATGTGACACAATGTACAAACTTCTTCAAATGAAAAAACTGCCTTCCCCGAAGGCTTTAAATGCTAAAACAATTAATCACTCAATTAAACAATAAAACAATAAAGACAGCAATAATGCACTTTTAAAGAAACACGAATGCTTTAAACCACCTGTCATACAACGTATATCCACACTCTACAATCGGTCATTGTAACAATACATTAAATCGATAAATTACATAACATTACACATCTCATGTCACAATACCTACTAAATATAGATAAAAAGTGAATAAATACTTGTTAGACTAAAAATTAAAATAATATAATATAAAAAGAATATCATCTTATTAAACTCTTAAGCTTCAAAATGCTGCTAATGGAGCAGCCTTCATTCAAACCAGGTACAGTGTACGCATTTAACCTGATCTGCCAGCCTAATTCCAGTTCTTCCAACTTTAAGGCTGCAGGGCCACCTCGAGGATCCTGACAAACCTGGTCAATCACCAAGAATTTAAAACTATGGTCAGGATAAGATGAAATATGCTTAGCCAAAGCGTTTTCAGATTTATTTTTTCTTATAGCGTAAATATGTTCATAGAGGCGGTCTTGAAGTCGCCTCTCAGTTTTTCCAACATAAAAGGCCAAACAGGCTTGGCACTGAGCTAGGTAAACTATCATTCTAGAATTGCAATTCACTCTGTACTTTAAAGTGTACAGATGGTCATGTACCTTGAATCTATTAGATTCAATAATATATTGACAATAACTACAAGATTGACATTTGTACATGCCAACAGTTCTACTATGCCATAATTGACATTGTTCAATGAAAGCTTTAAGATTTTTAGCTTTCTTATACGCAACTAAGGGTTGATCTCCAACCCTATGAAGAACACTTGGGTCACTCCTAAAAAGTGCCCAGTTCTTACATAAAATATGGAAACAATCCTTACTGTTAATACTAAAAGTTGTAATAAACATAGGCCCTTGTGTCTTAGACTCAAGAAGAGTATTAGAATCATTTGCTGACAGGAGGACAATATTCTTATCCTGTTGATGTTGTGTATGGACACTGTCTAAAATCGGTTTATAAAAACGTCTCGCACATTTACTTGAAACCTCCTCAATAATGTCATCAACCATATGGTCTGGGTACCTACGATGTAGGAACATACTCATCATCAAGAGTAATAATGTGGGCTGCCCTAACCAACTGGCCCTTTACAACAGCCTGCTTCTGATGGTAGGGGTGGCAACTAGAGTAGTGTAGAAATGAGTTGGAATACGTACTCTTCCTATGAATATTGACCGTAAATTTTTGGATGGAATAGTCCTTTGTTAACAAAACATCAAGGTATGCTATAACCTCAGTATGAAATGTAGAGGTAAACTTCAAAAACTGCGTAGACTTATTAAAATGATTAACAACCATATCACTGATCATACTGTCACCATCCAACAATATAAAAATAGCGTCAAGGTAACAGGTGTAAAAAATCATTCTGTCCTTAAAGTCGCAGTTATTGAAAACTAAAAAATGCTCCCAATAGACCATAACAGAATTAGCAACACTGGCCCCACACGGGGAGCCCATCACTACCCCTATTTTGTGTAAGTAAAACCTGTCATCAAAGATGAAATAATTATTGTTAAGTATCAGGTCTAATAATTCATTGACAAGTTCCAACTCATTACTCGTACCACCATGTAACTTGAAAAGTTGACCAACCCATTCTAAAGCTATATCGTGTGGAATACATGTATACAAATCTTTGACATTTATGGTGAGGAAATTAAATCTGACATCAAAATCTAAGCTATTGAATTTATTCAGGAATGTCCAAGAGTCTTTACAGATTTGGTTAACTTTAACCAAATACTTCTGTAAGACAGCATCAACAATCTTAGCACATGGATATGTAGGGGAACCCCTACCATCAACAAGGGGACGCATAGGGGGGTTGGTCACATCTTTGTGTATCTTAGGTATGTCAAACAAAAAGGGAAATCTGGGCTACGCTATGGACATATAATTAAAAATATTCTGATCAATCCTTCCCTCTATGTACATTACATCAATGGTGTTTTTAATGATGTTATAAGCACTATTAATTTCAGATCTTGAGCTAAGTAAGTAAGAAGGACTGTCCAATAAGTGTAACAACCGATGTCATGTGGTCCTATCTCGCCTACATTAATTACTGACGGGTTCGGAGCTGATAATTGGCTCCGACTCGGCCGACTATTTTCTAGCATGAAGTCTCTAATTGGCTGGGCTAACCGGTATCCCAGGATGCACCTCGCCCAAACCCCCAGATCTCGTTTGCCGCTTGTTGAGTTAGGACGTGGTCTTGAGCTTGGCTGTGGCTAAGTACATTTTTTGACTAAAAACTTTCTAAAGTTTGATATCTTTCTGTCAGATTAAAAGCTATTCTCATAGCTATATTGTGTTTTGAGTGTGTTTAAGTTTGTTGTTAGTTTTGTGGAAAGTGAGCATGGTTTCCCTTGTGTTTGGCAGGCTAGTCCCATTTAATTTAGAGGGACCTAGTCCTCTCCTTCGTATCGTCTTCAGTGTGTTCCCTAAGGAACGTTTAAATTAGAGTTCCTGTAGTGTTTCCGCCTTCCCACCTGTTGTTGTTGTGTTTGGATATTAATGAACATGTCTAAAGAACAAAAGGAGCATAAACCCTCCGGGTTTAAAAAATGCTCTAAGTGTGCCTATAAAATGTCGATCACAGATGGGCATGCCATCTGTGTTTATTGCCTTGGTGCAATTCATTTACAAGAATCCTGCAGTGTCTGCCATTCCTTTAGCTCTAGGGTGCTGCAGGAAAGAAAAAATAAACTGATTTTGAAGGGCCTGGTCAAGCCCACTTTTGAAGGGGATCTAGAGTCTGCTTCTTTTACTGGCAAGTCTAAATCCACTAGAACTAAGAAACGATCTCCGGCTCCATCTAGTTCCTCAGAGCCCCCGGAGAAGATTTTGAAAATAGTTACAACCTCCTCGGCTCCGTTGGCTTCGGAGACGCAGGACAAGAGCTCTGGTTTGGATACTACTTCCTCGGCCCCATTGTCCTTGGGGCCGCAGGAGGTATCGGTGGTACTGGAGTCGACCTCGGCTCCGATAATTTTGGAGCCAATTCAGAGACGGTAACCCAGTGTTAGACAGGATTCCATAGGTAGGAGATCCTCATCTCCTTCAGTTGCCTCCAAATCCTCTAGGTTATCTGATTTGGACATGGATAGGGTGGTCCAGAGGCTCCTTCAGTCGCCGGTGTTAGCCAAATTGTTTATGGCTCTGACCCAGTCGGCTACAGAGCCTACCCCCCTGTCGGCACCGATGATTCCTCCTCCGAGCGCCTCTGTGCCATCGTAGCTGGAGTGTTCGGTGCTGAGTGATGTCTTTATGCTCGCTCCGATTACCCTGGTGGGTTTATCGGAGCCATCGTTGGTTCCAACCATTTTGGTTTCGTCATCTGGTTTCGACACTCGGGTTTCCTCGGTCGGGCCCGAGGGGGATGCATCCGGACTTCTGTCGGCCCCGAGTCTCACTCTAGGCACTTTGGCTAGGGGGATCCCGATTCCGGTTGTGGTCTCGGAGACGGGTCAGTCCTCGGATTTGGGGGGACCCACCTTCGAGGCCATGAGGAGCGCACTGGCCAGGTCGTCAGTGACATCACTTGGATCGGTCACTCCGTCCCCATACACCACGGCTAGAGCCTCTGACACCCCTCTATCTGTGGACAGCGGAGCTCGAAGGCCTGAGGACACCTCCATGAGTGGTCCACAGCTTTCTGAGGGCCCCTCAGAGTCTGTGCCTGAGGATCCTCCCAGGAAAAAGTTGTGCAAGAGGAAGCACATAGACTCCCAAGACAAGTCCATCACCTCAGATACTGACCTTGAAGATGCAGAGGGGTCCCTTAAGTCGTCCTGCGATGATGTCTCCTTCTCCGACATCCTGGAGATTTTGAGGCAGAGAGGCGACTGGCCTTCCAAGCCCCCCTCTGAGGAGGAGTCGGTATTCCTCAAGGTCTTCAGAGCTCAACCTTCTGCCTCCTGGGTGTCTCCACCCTTCAATGAACTCTTAGACCTGATTTGTCGAAGGGTGTGGGAGCACCCTGATTCCGTGGAACCGGTGCCCAGTCGTTCAAATAAGTTCCTGTCTGCCCCACCAGGAAAAGAGTTCTTGACAAAAGGGGTCCCTGTAGATGCCATGGTGGTGGCATCAGCCACTTAGCAAGAAGTTGCAGAGGCTTCTTCCTCCGTCCATCCTCCTAACAAGGAGTCCAGGAGTATGGATCGTTATGGGAAGCGTACCCTGTCTTCAGTGACCTTTACACTGTGGTCACTGAATTACCTCTGTCACTTTAATCAGCTCCAGAGAGATCTCCTCAAAGAGTTGGGAGATACTTTGACGGGTAACATGCCTGAGGCGGTAGCGCAGACTGTTAACGCCCAGTTGTCTACCCTTGGTTCCATTGCAAACTCGTCCATGAGGCTCATATCGTATGCGGCCGAAGGGGCGAGTAGGACAGCTAGTTCAGGCTTGGCTCTTAGGAGGCAAGCCTGAATGTGCCTATGTCACTTTGCGGAGGCCTTCAAGTCTTCCTTCACTGACGCCCCCTTCGATGGGTCCTCTCTTTTTGGACCCAAAGTGAAAGACACTGTCACCAGATGTGAGCAGGAGGGTAAGACTTTATCTGCCATAGGGGCCCGTTTTTCTCTTCCCTCTAGGCCTTATCCCAAGGCTCAGAGAGAAGGGAAGATGTGGTTCAAGAAGTCACAAAAGTCTTTCCTAGCCAATCATGGTGAGCCCCCCCCTCCAGAGGCAGAGGAGGGGGGAATTATTCTGGAAGATGCCGTCCTAGGGACAGAGGAGGCCCCCGCAATTTTGGAGACCACGACTCCTTTCGCGGATCTTCCTATCAGCATCCCGGAGGGATAACCCAACTGTGCTATTCCGGAGCCAGTTGGGTGCCGTTTTTTGAGGCATCCTCAAGCCTGGGAAAGCATCACTCAGGATCGATGGGTGCTTCAAATAATCACCGGAGGTTACACCGTTCCCTTTGCTTCATCCCCTCCCCCAGTCAAAAAAATCCTGGCCGTTCCACCTAGTCAAAGGGATCAAGCAGCACTAGAGGTATCAAAGCTGCTAAGAAAAGGAGTCATCCAACCGGTCCCCTCAGACCAGATCGGATCAGGAACTTACTCAAGACTCTTTTTGGTGCCGAAAAAAAAACAGTGGACCTGAGACCCATTCTGGATCTCAGCCGATTGAATCACTACATCCTGAAGTCCAAATTCTGAATGGTCACTCTTCAATCCATCTTCCCATTGCTGGGAGAGGGAGTATGGATGTGCTCCATCGACCTCAAGGATGCCTATTACCACATCAAGATAAACAAGGCATCCAGGAATCATTTACGCTTCCGGCTGGGAGCCATTCATTTCCAGTTTCGAGCCCTGCCCTTTGGTCTCACCACAGCCCCCAGGGTGTTTACCAAGTGCTTGGCAGTGGTGACAGCTCACCTGAGACGTCTAGGATTCCAGGTGTTTTCTTACCTGGACGATTGGCTCCTTGCCACCCCCACCAGGCATCTACTCATTCAAGCCAGGGAAGCCACCACAACCCTTTGCCAAAGGCTAGGAATTACATTAAACTGTGAAGAATCTGCCTTGCTGCCCTCACAGCGTGTTGTATTTATAGGCGCAGAGCTAGACTCTGTTCAAATGAGGGCCTTTCTACCTCCAGAAAGGATAACAGTGTTGCAATCTCAGGTCCAGGCTCTATTGCCCTGGAAGAAGGTCCAAGCCAGGTTAGTTCTTCAGCTATTGGGATCCATGGTGGCGACCATCATGCTAGTACCCTTAGCCAGGCTACACATGAGGATCCTCCAGTGGCTCCTTTCAGTCCAGTGGTCCTTTCAAAAAATTACCTCTTTCTCACCCAATTCTCCTCACAGAGCAATGCAGACAGGATCTCCATTGGTGGCTATGTTCCTCCAACCTGGACAAGGGGAGGAATCTAGTTCCCCTGTCTCCTGCTGCCACAGTGACCATGGACGCTTCCTAGATAGGGTGGGGAGGCATTATCTGGGCAGAACGGTCCAAGGCATGTGGCAGGATCACAAGGTACACTTACACATCAATGTCCTAGAGATGAGAGCAGTACTGTGCAAGCACTCCAGAGCTCTCTTCCCTGGGGAATGATTGCTATTCACTCAGACAGCATGTCAGTTGTTTGGTACCTGAATAAGCAAGGGGGAACCAAGTCTTACCCCCTTTGCAGAGAGGCCATGAGAGTGTGGAATTGGGCAGTGTCTTCCCAATGGTTTCTAGTGGCAATGCACATTCCGGGAAAATCCACCGTGATAGCAGAGAGGCTAAGCAGAGCTATTCTGATGCCTTACGAGTGGTCTCTGAACAACCGAGTTGCGACTCGGATCTTCAAAAGTGGGGTCAGCCTTGCTGCGATCTCTTTGCCAGTCCCCTCAATGCCAAATGCAGCAACTACTTCACTCTGATCCCCCCACAGGGGAAGTCACCCAGGGACGCTCTAGTCCACGGTTGGCCTTCCGGTCTGCTCTATACCTTTCTTCTGTTTCCTCTGTTACCAAGAGTGATTCAGAAAGCCATTTCCTTGGGAAGCGAGATGATTCTAATTGCTCCACACTGGCCCCACCAGGTCTGGTTCCCCTTCCTTCAGTGGTACACAGTGGACGCGCCTTGGATTCTAGATCCAGTGCCAGACTTATTGACTCATATGTCGGGACAACTCCACCCCTCCCTACAGCCCCTCAGGTTGACAGCTTGGCTGCTCCACTTCCATCAATAGTTAGACTACATTCCCTCTCACCTGAGGTGGTGCATATTCTATCGTCATCTCACAAGTCCTCCACCAGAAGAATTTACTCTAGCAAATGGAAGAGATTTTCCATCTGGGCTCAGGCCCAAGGCCTGGAACCTTTCACAGCCCCTATATCGGCGGTCTTAGACTTTTTAGCTATGCTCTTCTGACAGGGCTCTGCTCCCTCGACCATTAAGGTGCAGCTGGCGGCCATTTCTAACTTCCATGTATCCTATGAACCCGCTCTTATGGGCCATAAACGTTGCAAGGCCTTTTTGAAAGGAGCCTGGTTACTGCGCCCTCCTGTCTCAGAACCCGTCATGCCATGGGATTTAAATCTGGTATTGCAAGCCATCACTTCTCCGCCATTTGAGCCGGCTGCCACTTGCGACTAAAATTCTTATCCTGGAAGACAGCATTTTTGGTGGCCATCACCTCGGCTAGAAGAGTATCAGAACTTCAAGCATTGTCCATTAGGCCCCCGTATTTGATATTCCATAAGGACAGGGTATCCTTGAGACTTAATCCGTCTTTCCTCCCTAAGGTGTCTTCTACATTTAACTTCCACCAATCCATTGAGCTACCTGTGTTTTTTCCCAACTTCTCCAACAAAGTAGAGTTCAAATTTCATCAATTGGATGTGCATAGACAACTAAGATTCTATTTACACAGGACGAAACATGTAAGAAAATCGAATCAATTGTTTGTGTCCTTTTTGGAGAATAGAATGGGTAGTTCTGTTTCCAAGTGCACAATTTCCAAGTGGATTAAGGATTGCATTTCCTTTATTTACTCATCAGCAGGCAGAAATTTACCCTTCCCAGTTAAGGCTCATTCCACCAGGGCAGTATCAACTTCAATAGCATATCATGCCAGGCTTTCCTTGGACGACATTTGTGCAGCGGCCACCTGGGCTTCTCACCACACCTTTATCTCTCATTATAAGCTGGACGTAGCATCGAGAGGCCAGGCTTCCTTTGGTTCCACGGTTCTCAGGAGTATTTTCCTATGAGCCTCCTGGGTTAGAGGTGCTAGGGACGCTGTCCCATCTGTAATGAATGTAGGCGAGATAGGACCACATGCCATCAGTTAGTTATGTACTCACCATAATGATCGCTGTATGTGGTCCATCTCACCTACATTCTTACGTACCCTCCCACCTGCCCCCTGCCTGAAGGATTTGGAGGAAAATTAATCTGAGACCCTTCAGAATTGGTTTATTCCCTTTTCTGGTGGATGATATGCCTCTTAGTGAGGTTGCTGTATGTGGAGTGATTGCGATGTATGCAAACAAGATCTGGGGGTTTGGGCGAGGTGCATCTTGGGATACCGGTTAGCCCAGCCAATTAGAGACTTAGAAAATAGTTGGCCGAGTCGGAGCCGATTATCGGCTCCGAACCCATCAGTAATGAATGTAGGTGAGATGGACCACATACATAGATCGTTATGGTGAGTACATAACTAACTGTTCTCTGTAGTCAGCACCATCAAACACAACCAATCCCCCTCCCTTGTCTGGTTTACAGATGTGTATGTCATGCAATTTGATAAAATCAATACATTCCTTCTCAGCTTTAGTATTCATATCAAAAGTGGAAAATTGATGTCCAACTTGAAATTTCTGACAGATATCTAACTCACACATAAGTTCAAAAACCTGCAGTAATGGATGTAAAGGAGGATTATAAACACTAGAAATTCTAAATTGGTTGTTATTGACAGTATTATTACCACCCATCATTAGATTAAAATGCAATTTTCTAGTGAATAATTTAATATCTATAATGGTCCTAACCAAATCCAACCTTTGGGCTGGAACATAAGTGTAACCCTTGGAAAATAACTCTACCAGTTCTGATGTAATAACAACTGAAGAGAAATTATAAACATTAAAATTGCCAGCAGCATTAGTTAATATAACAGGTGGATTAACAACCTGAAGGTTAGGATCATCATATAAGTTCTCATAGGTAGGAACATCCAAAAAGTCATTCACACATAAAGACAGATCATATTCAGGGTGAGACAAATCAGAATCAACAACAGAAAAAGAAAGTTCATTATTAACTTGAAATGATGTATGGCAAATATTAGATATATTTAAGTCCTGAGTTGTTTCAAATTCTGTTTGGACTTCTGGTTGAATTTTCCTGTCATTTGTTTCGGTCTCGCTCCTAAAAAATTGTTGGTGTCATTAGACCTCAAATTATAGTGCCCCGACCTATTGTTGTTCTGCAATCTTTCACTCCTTCTAAGATCTGCTTGCATCCCATCTTCTATAATAACAATATTGTCATCAGAAGAAGTGTTTTGTAACGGCTGATTGTTATCAAAGTTAGAACTAGTGTTGGAAAAATTAACTCTATTGTCATTGGAAAGTTGACTTGATCTGGATGAACCTTGCCATACCTGAGCTGGAGATGGGGTGGGGTAAGCCACCACACCATTATACACCTTGACATCCCTGTCGAGTTTCTTGATTTTATTATTCTTAAGTTTGTCAAGGTATTGATCTATACTTGAGAAAATTCTACTATACTCGTATTTATAACGAAGAAATTTATTTATTCACTTTTTAATCTACATTTAGTAGGTATTGTGACATGAGATGTGTAATGTTATGTAATTTATCGATTTAATGTATTGTTACAATGACCGATTGTAGAGTGTGGATATACGTTGTATGACAGGTGGTTCAAAGCGTTCGCGTTTCTTTAAAAGTGCATTATTGCTGTCTTTATTGTTTTATTGTTTAATTGAGTGATTAATTGTTTTAGCATTTAAAGCCTTCGGGTAAGGCAGTTTTTTCATCTGAAGAAGTTCGTACATTGTGTCAAATGAAAAGCGCTTCATTGTATTAAAGGATTTGGCATTTTTATTCATGTGCCGTTTGCTTGCTACAGTTCCTTTCTTTGTGTTTATTAGTGTTTCTTATGTCTGTCAGAAAAGGCAGATGTTCTTGTGGTAGACAAAACCCTATAAAAAACACATTTGAGTTGTATCTTTTGTCTTGGCAAAGAGCATGACATCAGGTTGTTTAAAATGTGTCTTTTGTTTACACTTAAAATGTTATGCATAGGCTCAGCTCCCTCAAACTTTTAATTGAAAACAAATGCCTGAGAAATTTGTAGCGAGCTTACCATGCTGTCTGATTCTTCTGTAGTGAGCCTCCTTTGTCAGCCTGAGAAGAAAATGAAATTAACAACAGAGGTGAGTGGTGAATCCAAGATGTCTACCTCTCTTGTAAAATCTGAGGCAGACAGTTCCTTTGAGGCATTTACACAGACTCAAGGCTGTCTTCTTCTACTAGACCCTCTAGAGGGTCTCCTTCGGAGGCTACTATGTCCTGCGAACCTTGGACATCTCTTCAGACTGTCTGTCCGGTAGAACCATACTGGGAGGGCAGAACAACACTATTTTGCATGAGGGTGAGGGAGGCCTGCATCAAGTACTGGTTTGGGAAGATGTCTGCAAATCACACATGATGTCCAAGCTATGGATTCTTCACTTAAAACCATACTCAAGACTTCCAAGATACATACCCAAAAGATAAAGCACCTGTTTCCACCTTCTACCTCTCCCACTTGTAAAGTGTTTCAGGAGTGGATACATTTTGTGCAGGGCTTATTTAAAGCCATCTAGTTCTGTCAATCATCATTTCCAGCCTCATCTTCTTCTTCCATCCCAGTGAAAAGGAAGACCGCTCCTTCTTCCACAGAAAAGAAAATTATTTCTGAATCTGAGCAGGAAGGTTTTAACTATGCCTCACAAATCCTTTCCCTAATGACTTGTGAGTTAGAATCTGACAATGCACTTTCTTACCAGTCCCTCAATGAAGAAATCTCCTTTGAAAATTCCATTTCCAAAATGAAAGATTTCTCACTTGAAAAACTTCTCACTTAGGTGGGAAGGGAAAGAAGTTCCATACTCACAACAGCAATATTATGATCTTGTCAGCATGGACTCAGGTAAGCCAATAGCCATCCCACTGGTCTTGGGTGCTTTATAGGATGCTCAATTTCTCCATATTCCAAAATCCAACTTCCAAGAAAACCTAAGACTACCAGATACCATAAGTTTTACTATAATAATCCTGTTGCGGATCCTGTCTTTTTTAATTTGGATGAGGACAGAAATACTAAAATCTTTTATATGTTCAAGCCTATCTCTAATGAGAAGGATAGTTGCTTCTTTGATAGGTTGGCAAAAAAGTTTACTCTTCTTTCATCATCATCATCATCATCAGCCCCCCTTTTTTTCCATTTCTTCTACATGGGGTCGGGGTATCATGTTAACTGTCGCCAACTCTCTCGATTCAGTGTCACACTCCTACCTTCTTCAACACTCATGCCTGACTGTTGCAGATCTTCTTTCACACAAGCCATCCACCTCTTTGCTGGATGTCCTTGCTTCATCTTACATTCTTCCTGTCTATCCCAAATCTTCCTCACGAGATTGTCTTCTGCTTTTCTACACATGTGCCCAAACCACCGTAATCTATTCCCTTTGAGCTTTTCTGCAATTGGAGCTACTTTGGCTTCTGCTCTTATGTCCTCATTTCTTTGAATGTCCCACAGTGTGCATCCTACCATCTTTTTCAGGTACTTAATTTCCATCACCTCTAGTTTCTTCAACTGTTCTGCCTTTACTGCACAGGTTTCTGTACCATACAGTAGTACTGGTTGCACCACTGTCTTGTACACTTTACTTCTCAGCTTCTTTGGCATTCTTCTGTCATAGACTACACCTGATACTCTATGCCAGTTGGCTGCAGCCCCCCTGATTGTAGATTTGACATCTTCATTCATACTACCCTACTCCTCAACCACCCCTCCCAGATACTTGAAGCTGTTTACCTGTTCCACTATCTTCCCTTCTATCTCTATTCTCAGCTTCTTCAGATTTCCCCAATTTGCTGCCATTACCACCATCCTATCTGTGCTTAGTTTCATCCCATGTGCCTTGAGATTTGCATTCCATTCTCCTATCCTTTGCTGGAGTTCTAGCTCAGAGTCTGCCTGTACTGCCACATCGTCTGCATACAGCAGCTTTGTTGCTCTGTCCCCTCCAACCTGTTTGCTAATGTAGTCCATCACCAGTATGAACAGCAGTGGGCTCAGAGCTGAACCCTGGCATACATATATTTTGTCAATCCAGCAAATATGCAACAATTTTCTGCTAACCTCTCTAACTCTGTGGTCAATTCCAGTCTGTTGTAAATGGTTCATTTTGCCACTTGAGTCATTAAGCATTCTATGAAGTGTGCTTATGATGCTGAAGATGTATTCAGAGCTGCAGCTGCTGAAACTGTCATGCACAGAAATGTGTGGGTAGGCTACAGAATTTCCCTGAAATGTAAAGACATAGCTTTTAAATGTTCCTCTTGAAAAGGATATTTATTTGGTAATTCCTTAGCTGTGGTGCTTAAGAAGGTGGAAGGGGGAGACAACTTATTGCAAGGAGTCAAATAACTATTTTTGCCTCCCACTCTCAAGTACCAACAAGTACCAACAAAATTATCCTTCCAATCAAGGATCTTTCTTTTGAAAACCCTTTTAAGTCCAATCAGCAAAAATCTTTCAAGCAGCAGTGTGTAAGAAAAAGTGGCAAAGTGAATGTTCTTAATATTGATCACTACTGCAGTAGCCTTAGCTGTATGGGTTATATCCTGTCAAGGATATAACAGCCAGCTTCTAAAGCTTTCAGGCACCTTCCACATGCCCAAACTGTCAGCCTGAACTCAGCTTACTAAAAAAGACAGGTTTGAGCACCAAGCCATTTGGAGCTTTCCTGCCTCTGAAGAGAGCACTCCTCTGCAGGCTTTAGAGGATTGAGGGTTGCCTTGTGTTATTCCATTACTAGGCAGACAAGTTCCCTTTGGGGAGAAATTTAACACGTTTAGAACTTGCTGCTTTTATTCTACTTTCCTGTTTAGAGAAGTTATTTTTAAGCTAGGAGTTTGTGGTTTAACAGACTATCACAAGACCTAACTGTACTTTTAAAATGGGAGCCATTTCTTCCTGTCAGTTTTAAAAGTTGTTTAAAGTAATTGAAAGCCATTTTCTTCTATAGAGAATTTGTGTTTATTTTACTCTTTGAGACCAACCAAGTATTTTAAAGTGCTTTTTAATGTGTTTTTTTGTGAATAAAAATAACTTAAAAATTTACCAGTGCTTGCTGCTTGTTTTCCTGGGGAAAGAGGCACCATTGTTGGCTTGATCATGGAACAAACAACTGGTTCCACAGTCAGTTCTTCCAGTCACAGAAAAAAACAGTTAAGCAAACGGCTTTTGTTACCAGAACAGGCTAACAATTTGCCTAAGCTGCAGGTGAATAACTGTACTGTGGCCATAACATGTTCCTCAGACCACTCATCTTTTACCCGGATCTCTCTGATGCAGCATCTATAGCCACTATGGACAGGGGGTTAGCCACATCCTGTGCAGCTGTTGGAGTCCCCTCAGTGATCAAAAGAGATCCACTCTTGTTGGCCCTGGGAATGGAAACAGGGAAGGATTCCCTGTTTAGTCAGAATGTTGTGCCCATCCCTTCTTATAATGTGGTTTCTGGTAAAAGAAAGAGGGATTTCTCTTTTTCTAAAGAGATTGATGATTCTGTTTTTTACAATATTTGTGTGAATTATTATCTTATGGCCTTTCTTACTCCTCTGTCAAGGTTCATTTATTGGTTATTTCAGCATGTCTGCCTATGGATGTTCCTCTTTCAATGCATTCTCATGTCAGATTGTTTTTAAAAGGGGTTTGCATAACAGATCTCCAAGAAAACTGGTGGCCCCCTCCTTGGGATCTTAATTTTGTGTTACAGAAGCTAATACTGGCTCCATTTGAACCAGCTAATCTGGCTGACTTGAGGTTCTAAACATGGAAAACCGTTTTACTAATTCGTCTGACCTATGCGAGCTCTTATGGTAAGTCAACCATAACTCATCTTCAGAGACAGGGTTTCTTTGAGAACTAATCCTTCTTGTATGCCTAAAGTGGTATCCAAGTTTACTTCAAGCCAAACAATCCATCTCCGCATTTTCTTTCTTGAACCTAAAAGTGAAGGAGGAAGGATACTCCATATCTTGGATGTCCATAGACAACTCTGGTAGTCTTGCTGGAACTAAATCTTTCAAACCTTCAGATCAATTGTTCATTTCTTGTGAAGGTAAGAAGGAGGGGCAACCTGTATCAAAATAGACTACTTTCAAATAGTTGTCTAAGGCTTTTACCTTTTGTTACACTTTCCACAATAAAACTATTCCAGGTAGGGCCAAGGTCCACTCTACCAGGGCTTTGGCTTCATGTATGGCTTTTTGGAAAGGGATAACTTCTAGAAATAAAGTAGAGGCTGCTACTTGGTCCTCTGTATGTAATTTTACAAAGCAGCATTCTTTTTCTAGGTCTTGATCAGACTATGCTAGGACCATTCTCCAGGAGCTCCTGTATCCTCCCTCTTCCACATTCCAGAGCTTGTAAGCTGAGGTAAGCTACCCATATAGCTAAGACTACTGCAGCAGTGATAAATATGATGAACATAGTGCAGTTGTGTAAGTAAACTTACCATAACAGTAGATGTTCGAATGATCATCACTGCAGTAGCCACTCTCCCCTCCTTCCCCCTTGTTATTTTTGTGCGTTGTTTACCCAGGGTGTGGGCATTTAATTTTTGTTGTTTCTAACATTGTCCTTTAATGGCTTGGTTTCTCTCTCTTTGTTGGCATGAAAGCACTGAAGGGATTGGTGCTGAAACCTGTCTTTTTAATCAGCGCAAGCTGAGCTGACTGACAGTATGGGTGTGTGGAAGGTGCCCTGAAGCTTTGGAAGCTGGCCAGCTGTTATATTCTTGGCAAGATATAACCTATATAGCTAAGGCTACTGCAGAAGTAATCTTTTGAACATCTACTGTTCTGGTAGCTTTACTTAGACAACTGTATTTTCTAAAAATAAAGGAGATGGGTTTCAGGGACTCTCATTTCAAAAGAAAGCCCTGTAAAGGTCCTTGCCTTTTATTGCCCCCCCCATCTACCTTATCTTACCTTTTTTTCCAAAATAACATGCAACCAATACTTTGTCTGACAGTTTAGAAATCAATAACTGCAAACTCTTGGCTGCTAAGTATTATTTAACACAGTTACAGTCTTCAGTGGGAAAATCTTCCCATTCAGTCTAGATTCTCACTTTCTCCAGGGAACCAAAGTCATATTCTACCCTAAATAATTTCAAAGTTTCTACCTTAGGAGGTAATAGAGCCAGTACCCCCCTTTACAACAAGGAAAATGTTTCTATTGCAAGCAGTTTCTATACCCTTGAAAAGAAGGCACTTAGGAACCTGTTTTGGACCTTTGAACCTGAACAATTTTTTTCCTGTTCCAAAATTCAAAATACTGACCTTTCAAATCCCCCCCTCTGTCATGCAATGTTTTTGGAGTGCCTCTATATCTGAAGGATGCCTATCTGCATATTCCAGTTCGCAAAAAAAAACAAAAAAACAAAGAAAAAACACAGATGTTGTGAGTCTTTGCCTTGTGATATCACTTTCAGTTTACATTTTTACCCTTTGGTCTCTGTAGCACCCCAGCAGTCTTCCCTAATTGCCTTGCTCCAGTGATAGTCTTTTGCAGACTGCAAGGTCTCCATGCATAAATTTACTTTAGCATCCTGTTAGTTTATAGTGAATCTTCTCAGCAGTCTTGGTTTCAAACTAAACCTAAAATTCGTCCTTGACTCCTTCTCACAGATAGTCTTCCTAGGTTGCTTTCTGAATACATCTCTAATGACAGCCTTTCTTCCTTTTTACAATTATAATTTTCTAACTCTGTCAAAACAAAAGATATTCACTGCAAGGAGATTTCTGAGGATTCTTGGATTTATGGCTTCATCCAACTTCATGATCTTTCTTGCCAGACTCCACATGGGGACAATTCAATGGTTTCTCAAATTCATTTGGGCCCAACACCTGCATCCTCTATCCTTCCTAATTCCTCTCTTCAATTTTGTAAAAAGGAACTCATTTGGTGGGCCAATCAAGTCTTGGTGAATCCAGGACTCCCTTGTTCCATTTCAGTCAGAAACCAAAGATAGGTTCATATGTGTTTACTAGGCTAATGACCACAAGGGCCTTTTTAAGCCGAGCCATGCATCCCTAATTTTTGAAAAGTTCTGGTACCCTTGATAAGTGTAAGCAGGGGCTTGGTAGATGAAACATTTATAAGCAGGGGGCTGAGAGATGAACCATTTACAGGTGCCAAGCCAGGGATGAATTTCCTGTTCCCCATCCAATTGTCCAAGTTACATTTGAATTGGCTTAGGGAGGAACTCTGCTACATATGGATGGGGAACCTGTTCCAGAGATGGGGAGGTCTCTGGGATACATACTTGGCTCTCCAGCAGGTCATATTTATATCGCAGGCAAGGTTTAAGTCTTTAGAATGGGTAATTATTTTGCTGTTTGTTTTGTGGCTATGCAGGAGGTCCATCAGAGTGTGGTTGGCAATGCCCTGTATGCCAGGCATAGATCTCCCCTCAACAGCCTGTAGGACACAGAATACAGGTATAGGGCCTTGAGGTGGTCTGCACAGGACATTTTACTTATGCCTTGTATTCTTTTAGTAAGAAACCCCTGTGGACATTCCAATTGTTGTATATGCCTGGTTATGTATATACCAAAGGGGGCATTATATTCAATGATAGGGCTGATGAATGCCAAATACAGTGTAACAATGACTTTCTTGGACCTAGATGTCATACCTTTTTTTTTATAAGTTGAGCAATATAGAATGATTTCCACGCCACTATAGACACATGATGGTCAAAGGCTAGATTACTGTCTATGTGTGTCTCTAAGTCCATGACTACTAGGTCAACTCTAAGGGGTGTGTTGTCAATATGGTAGTTACCAGACGTGAATGATTTTCTGAAGTATACTATTATGCATTTCTTGCCATTTTATTTTAGTCCATGGGTCTGACACCAGTTATTTGTCTGTGTCAACCCTTCTTAGGGAACATTTGTGTTGGTATGGGATTCAATGACAGCTCCTAATTTGCAATCATCTGCAAATGTAATCATCCATAGACCACTGACACTGGCCTTGACTTCAGAGAAGTAAATTCCAAAAAGGAGTGGTCCCAGGCCCGATCCTTGAGGGACTCCACTTGTGACTGGCCTCTTTGTAGACTTGGACTCCCCAATTCTAAACTTCCTGGGTCCTGTTTGTGAGCCAGTTTGCTATCCACCAGGTGACATATGGGTTTGTAGCTAACCTCATGAGTTTGCCAACAATGCCTGAGAGGGGTATAGTGTCAAATGCCTTGGCCAGGTCAAGGTAGGCAGGGTGAACCATTTTGCCCTCATACATTGCTTTGGTGACCTTCTGAAAGAAAGTCCACCAGTTGAGTAGGCGTGACCTGCCCTTGATGAAACCAAACAGGGTTGGGTCCAGTGGCTGGAGGTTTACTATATCATTATTGATCATTTCCATGATAATTTTTTCCATGGCTTTGCATATAAGACTAGTGAGACTTATGGATCTGTGGTTTCCAGAGTCTGTAACTGGCCCCCGTTCTGCAGAGGGATGGCTGTTGCTGTTCTTCATTCATGAGGCACAAAGCCTGTTTGGAGGCTACAGTTAAATAGCAATTCCAGAGGCACTGATAGGTCATGTTTCATGCTATTTAGAAGGCATCTTGGGATATTGTCTGGGCCCATTGATGCAATGTTCTTTGCCTTAGACAGAGTATTAAGGACCTGTTCCCTAGTAATAGCAGATAAATTCCTTCAACTCTTTATTAATTATTGTCCGCAACTTCTCCCATGGTTGATAAAAATATGCTTGACCCATATATTAAATTAAAGGGACTAAACACATTTTCAATGCTTCTATCTTGCTATCCTTATCCATAAGCAAGAGCTTCCACTTTCTCAGTTTTTGTATTATCTTTTGTTTAATCTCTTCCCACATATCCTTAGCTGCCATAACAGAAGCCTTTTTAGTCCATACTGCTATATATATCATCTTATTGTGTCCCTATAGTATTGCTGAACCTGTTTATGTATGGGAACATAATTTCTGCTACAGCCTTTCTTTCATCTTCATTCATTTTATGTCTGAAAAGACTTGAAACTGTGTCCCACAACACTGAGATGTCCTTTTCTGGATTTATCAGGTACAAACTAAAGTCATTTGCAAATAAAGACAACTTTTCTTGATTTCTATACAAGTTATATCCTTACATTTCTGAGTCCCATATTTTCTTTGCAAATGGCTCTAAATATAAAACAAATAACAAAGAGGAAAGAGGGCACACCTGCTCTGTTGAAAACAGCTTATCAGAGTGGAATCCTTCCACTTTAATTCTTGTCTCCAGTCCTTTGTATTGTTCCTTCACTACCTTGTTCTTGTATGAGGGAATGAAAATGCTTCCATTGCACTACACAGAAAATACCAACTTACTCTGTTGAATGCTTTCTCTGCATTAAGACACACCAAGAATAGCGTGTTTCTTACATTCTGCTTCCCTCTGGATCATCATTGTTCTTTTAATGTTGTCAAATGTTTTCTTCCCCTCCACAAAACCACATTGGTCCATACCAATCAATTTTGGCAACATCTTTGCCATTCTTTTAGCTAATATTGACATAAGTGTTTTATAATCATGGTTTAAAATTGAAATGGGTCTATATGAAGATGGGTCTGATGGGTCTTTACTGTGGTTAGGTAATACAGCCACCATACCTTTCTTCCAAGATATTGGTGCTTCCACTACTTTTAAAATACTGTTAAACACAGTATTCCAAATCTTTATCACTTGCTTCCCTACTCATTTCCAAATTCCCACAGGAATACCATCTGTTTCTGTAGACTTTCCTGAAGATTAGTTATACATCACCATTTTTATCAAATTCTATCTTCACTGTTAGTTACTGAGCCTCATCCGCCTCTAACCTTGGCATAATTAAGTCTTCCATATGTATTTTCATTTGTACCCTTTCTTTATTTCCACATTTCTCTGCTTTATAAAAATGTTCATAACATCTGAAATATCTGTAAAACCTCTAGAGGAACTCCAGATAGTTTTCTTGTTATAGGCTCCCTGGTCTGGCAGCAACCCTTTCTATGTTATGCTGCCCAAGTCATCATATTAAATGTTTTTGTGCTTTAGAGTTATCAAAAAATAGTTGCTTAACGACAGTGTTTCTAAACTCATGCATATTGTCCAGATGCTCCCTTATTTTCTCTTTAGTCCTCTGCATTGCACCTCTTCTTGTTCTGTGAAATTCCCCTTATTCTGCAATACTTTAACCTTTGTGAGCCCCTCTAAGTAATTATTACTACTCCTTAACCACAGCTCTTTCACTTTTATTTCTACCCTGTTTTTAAAGTCTGTTTTCACTTTATCCCACTCACTTGCTATAACTTCTGAAGATGTTTCTGTCTTCCATAATACTCTCAAATAATTTCAACTACCCATTCCTTAAATTCCTGTCTTTTTAACAGGTAGGTGGGAAAGCACCTGTGTCTCATTTTACTTCTTTACTCTGCATTTCATCTTAGTTTTTATTGGTGCATGATCTGAAATAGACAAGCTACCCTCCCAGTTTCTCAAACTTGCAGCCAGTACTATAGCATATCCCATTTCAATCCTAATTAACTGCTCCACCAAAGAATCCTCTGTCCCAGCAATCTGGGAATCCTTTTACACTATTCCATTTCATAAAGGAGGCAACTCCATGGACACTTCCAATTTCTGACCTGAAGCCATCTTCTCCCCTCTTTCAAAAATTCTAGAGAATTGCATTCACAGACAACTTCTAAAATACCTACTCCAGGAAAACCTCCTCTCGCCCTCTCAGCATGGATTTAGGCCCCACCACAGCATGTCAACAGCCCTTCTATCCTTCATCCAGTCCATAGCAGAGACAAGAGATAACAATAAACTGGTGTCATGCCTATTTCTCGACCTCTCCAAGGCGTTTGACACCATCTCCCACCCTAAGCTTCTAACTAAACTAACTGAACTCAATCTATCTGCTTCCTCTATTCTCTGGTTTACTAGTTATCTTAATAACAGAGAATAATTTGTTAGATGGCAAACCTCCTGCTCTCCTTTTTTACCTATCCAAACTAGTGTACCCAAGGATCCATTTTAGGCCCCTCCTCTTTAATATTTTTACTACCAATCTACGCTCCACCTGCTGCACCTCATTTCTGATACAGTATGACAACCCTACCAACCTTCACTTGCCCACGCAGACTGCTTTCAACACCACTGGATGCTGGTTAACTAATAACCAACTCATCCTTAACCCAAAGAAAACTAAACTTCTTTTCCTTTCAAAGTCCATGTTTAACCTAAAAACTTCCTTCAGTCTCTCTTCACTAGACAACACCATCATTCATGCTGACTTCCATACCAAACTTCTAGGAGTTACAATTGATGATCAATTGAAATTTGACCGTCATATCTAACACTCTGTCAAAAAGACTAATCAAAAACTCGGTCTTTTGTATAGAAACCACCTCAAGGACTTCATTAATTCAAGCTTACCTCCTCCCCTGCCTACTTTATGCTTCCCCTATACTTACCCACCTCCAAACAAATCTTTTAACCAGACTTGAACGAACTTACAACCAGATAGCCAGATTTGCCGGTAACTTCCCTTACAAATCCCATCACTGCCTTGCCCTTAAAAAACTAAAATGGCTTTTATTCCTTAAACTACTCCAGCTTTCCCAGCTACAGATTACACATTCTCTACTCTACAAACCTGCAGACTGTCCCTCCCTGTCTACCCTCCTATCTCCATACAAACCATTGTGGTCTCTTTGCTGCACTGACCAACAGCTACTTGACATCTACTGGCCTAACACAATAATAAGCAGAATACCTGAAACAATCTCCCTACCAGTATACGTTCTAGCCAATCCTCCATTCATTTCAAAAGAGAACTTAAGCTCTACCTTGCGAACTCTCCCTCCTGTACCTGTCATCACCCTACTTAGCCTTCTCTCTCCCAATTGTTAAACTATAACAATTCTCCCCTCTTACTCTAATATAACTTCCACAAACACCAGGACTGTGACTGTGATGTGGCTGTGCCACTGAGCATTACCATATCTAAACCTCATCTTGTGTCTTTCCTTTGCTACTACACTCCCTACCCCCCCTTCTCATAACTGCTTCATTCTAATCTCTAGATTCTCCTAAATTGTACTTTCCACCCCCTCTATTTCTACCCTCTATTTAATACTTCCTCTCTACCAACTTCTTTTTTTCTTTTTCAATGCTTTAATGACTTTTTTTCTGATGACTTATTTTAAAATTGTAGTTTATAATTTTTAGCCATTGTTTTTGCTGAAGATTTATGCTTTGTTAATATTCCATTATTGCATGAATATTTGTTGCTTTCATACTCCTATTCTCTGATTTGGCATGAATGTATGTACATATGCAACCAAATTTCACATTGCTGCTTATTGTACATTTTGTTACTTGTTTCTTTTTGTGGAGCTTTTCTCCTCGGGTCTCCATTGAAAATGGGCCGCTGGCCCAGCTGGACTAGCTCGGTTAACAAAAGACAAATAAATAAATAATAATAATAAATAAATGCGTTAAAGCTTTCAATTAAATGTAACTATTCCTTTGAAATATAATTTTAATTTAGTCTAGCCCAGTTACTGTACCTTGGGGAATAATGTGTGAGCTCTACCCGAGTTCCTACTACTGAATCTACATCTTTCATACCAAATATTTTCATAAATTTCTTCAGAAATCTACCGTCTTTTGCTATATTTTCCCGTCTAGTTCTAGACCCAGACTATAAATAATATTTCTTGCTGAGCTGTGATTGTTTCTCAAAAAATTTTCTTTAGCACCGTTGCAGCAGTTTTCCTTGTAATATAAATACTTGCCAGCGTAATCCTCACCCTTGCCAATATCATCTTAGTACCACATCTCTACTATTATTTCCCTTTTTCCTGTTCTATCACTATTGGAGCCCCTCTAGCAATTAGTATAATTACACCCCTTTCCTTTCTCCCTGATAGTCAATAGAATAGCCATCCTGAATTCCTTTCTTTGTCAAATTCACATGGTCATTTCTTTCCAAATGTGTCTCCTGCAAAATTGTGATTTGCACTCTGTATTTCTTAATATAATTCAATACTCTTTCCTTTTTGTCTATACTTGTAAGGTCATTAACATTCCCAGATAATATGGATACTGTAGCCTTTGTGATAAAAAAGCTATTGTTCCCATATATTATACATGACAATTTATTGAATGTGTATTTCCAATTTTTGTGTTACATGCACACACTAATGTTTGTCAGGCTGATCTTTTAAATAGTTATTTCCTCTCATCTCCATTTGAACCTATGTCACATTTTCAAGATTTTTTGTTTTAATGAAAACCCACAGTTTCAAAACACCCTCTTTTCCTACTAACTTAGAACAAACACAAAAAAGTATGTACATTTTCAAAAATGAAAGTTACCCCCCCCCCCAATAGGAACAATTACACCATATTGACAGCTGCACCCATAGGCATAACCTAACCTAAAATTAAAGATCTGATATTGTCAATTTTCATTCATTCCTCAACAATTGGGTTCGGATCTGACTTGGCTGTTATTTTCAGCTCATGGCCACTAACAAACTCTTAAGCTCCTCCCTTACCCATAATGCTCTATCTCATAACATACCTCAGATTTCATTTGCTGCTTTCGGGTTCAGACACGGTTGCTATGAGCTCTCAAACTTATTGTTTACAACTAGAGATAAGTAGTTGCATTATTATTTCACTATCTAATTACCCTTTTCTTTAGTTTATATATTCCTCTCTTCATACACTTTAGTATAGTTCTTTCTACCATTGTTGGTAAATTTTCCTATATCTATTACTATTTTACATGCTGGTATAGTCTTCAATACCATTGTTGGTATCTTCTTTCCCTTTTTCCTTTCTAGCTTAAAAAAAATACATAACTTTGTTTTTTTCTTTAAACTTATCTATAAAAATATTTGAAAAAACATCTGGTTTTAAAAAGTGCAGTCATAAGTTACCGCTCTCTGATGCTCACTCTTTGTGTGTTTGCTGTCTAGGCCCTGAACATCTTCAAAAGGATTGTGATATATGTAAATGTTTTAATCCTTGGGTCATTGTGGACCATAAGAACAACCTCATTTTAAAAGGCTTGCTTCCTTCAACCTTCTCAGAAGCTTTATCTGGGGCTCAACCCTCCAAATCTGTGTCTAAGGAACAGTCCAGAAAGCCTTTGTTTCATCAGGCTGTTCCACCCCTTCCTCGGATCTGATGGTGGATCCTCCAAGAAAGAAACATAAGACGTCAGATCCAAGGACTACTCCATCACTGAAGTTGGTGTCGGACATGAAATCAGTTTCCTCGGATCCTGGATCCTGGATTATCAGATCCCAAGCCTTTACCTAGGACCAGATATTCTCCCTCTATTGATCCAGTACTGTCTTGGGTCCTGTCTCCATATTTAGAATCTCATTGTAATTCAAGGTCTTCCTCTGTGGCCTCATCATCTCATTCTTCCAGAAGTCTGACTGAATCTGATGTGAATAGGATGATAAGGAAGTTTCTGTCAGTGCAGATTCAGATGGGAGTTCTTCGGGCTCCTACCCCTTTTGGTCAGGAAGCCCTCCACAGTTATACACCTCCGATCTCAACTCCTCCGATCTGACTAGTTGTTCTAGAGCTCTTGGATCTGAGTTTTCTGGGACCCTCTGGGATGGATCCAAAGATCATAGGATCTTTGGCTCGAGACCTTCTTTGAATGCACTGGCTCTGAATGCATTGGAGTTGGATGACTCTCAGTGCTGAAGCATCCCTGTCAGATCCAAGGTGTTGGAGTCAACTCTGAAGTTATCAGAGGAGCCATCTCTGCCCCTTGGATCTTCACTATTGGATAGCTCAATTCCAACCTCTGCCTCAGGTACCCTGCTTTCAGGGCAGGTGGAGCCAATGGGGAGGAAGTTTGAGTTCTTGGCTCCATCGACTTCCTTCTCCCCAGAGTGTCCCAGTTTTGAGGTAGTATTGAAAGTGTTTTCTGCTTCTGCAGGACAAATTGTTCCTCCCTTCTCAGATCTCCCTTCTGTATCCCATGTCTCTGCACTTTGAACCTCATCACTCTACTCTGCATGGACAATCAACCTAAAATTTCCAGGCAACCCAGCAGGGTATTACTAGAAGTCCTTAGGAAAAGAAAGTTGAAGAAGAGGCAGTTAGACTCCCCTCAGGAGCCGGTCACTGAAGATACTGATTTTGATGAGAAGGAAGGGTCCCCTAGATTACCACCTGATGACATCTCATTTGGAGACATCCTAGAGATTCTTAAGCAGAGGGGTGTTTGGACTAATGATAACACTTCCCAAGAGAAATTGGTATTCCTGGAGGCCTTTGGGTTTGGTCTGTCTACCTCCTGGGTGACTCTGCGCATCAATGAGCTCATTGATTTGACATCTAGGTGGGTATGGAAGGAACCAGGCATGGCTGAGCTAATATCAAGAGATCAGAGCAGATTTTGGCACCACCTCAAAGAAAAGAATTCTGGAGCAAGGGGGTTCCTGTAGATGTCATGCCACCAAGAAGGAACTTGTCAAACACAATTTTACTGTCCATTCCCCTAACAGGGATTCTAGGGCCTTGGACAGATTTGGGAAGTGTGTTTATGCTTCAGCAACATTTGCACTCAGATTGCTGAATTATTTGGCACATTTCACTAGATTACAGAGGGATTTGACTAAGGAACTCTTCAAATCCCACACCAGGACCAGTACTTCTGAGGTTCAGTCTTCTATGGTCTCACATTTGGCTACCATACAGTTGATTACTAATTCTTCCATGAGGGTCATTTCACATATGGCTGAAGGTACCTCAAGGGCTGTGGATTCAGGCATTTTATTAGCAGGCATGCCTGGATGTGCTTGTGTGACTTTGTAGAGCCCTTCAAGTCTTTCTTTGTCAATACACCTTTTGATGGAACCTCTTTGTTTGACCCCAAGGTAAAAAACACATTTTCCAGGTGCAAGCAAGATGGAAAGAACCTCTTTGCAATAGGAATATGTTTTTTTGACCCCTCAAAGAACCTTTTCTAGGAATCAATAAGAAGGTCAGAAAATGTGGTTCAGAAAGTCCCAAGGTTCTTTCCAAGATCCATGTGGAGATAGTTTCCTCAGAGGAAGGGGGGGGGGCTTGAATAGAAGATGCTGCCCATGTGGCAGAGGAGGCCTGTAAAATAAGAGGTCCAGAGATCAGACAGTCCAGAAGCTACTTATGCTTCTGGCTGGGAAGCAGTCATTACCACTTCAGAACACTGCCTTTTGGCCTCAACATGCCCCCCAGGGTGTTCACCAAAAACATGCAGTGGTAGAAGCTCACTTCAGAAAGCAGGGATTCTGAGTGTTTGCATACATGGACTACTGGCACATAACCACTCCAACCAGGTATTTACTGATAAGAGCTTGAGACCAGGTACTCCAGACTTGCTCCCTTCTGGAGATTACCATAAATTACAAGAAATCTCAGTTAGAACCATCTCAGACACTGGAATTCCTAGGAGCACTGTTCAACACTGTATCCATGACAGCCTCCTTTCCTCTCCCAAGAGTACAGACTATCAGATTCCAGGTCAGAAAGATAATTCAGAATTCTCACACCAACTGGTAAAAAGGCAATGGACCACAAATGAAAACAAGAGCTGCCAAGAGGAACTCCAAGAACCATGCCAGAAGTAAAAAAAGTATTCTAACTGTTTTATTATTAAGTGCTTTTTGCCCCACACAGTTGTGGGACTTCTTCAGATCTGAAGCATATGTTCACTCAGATAAGAATTATCGAAGCATGCAAAAGATGCCTTTGGTGGTGTATCTGCTCAGACCAGGTTCTACAAAGCCATCTCTTCATTCTTCCTCAGCCCAAGGTCGTAGTGACCATGGAAGCTTTCCAAATTGGGTGAAGGGGCACTTTTTGGAAAACCCAGTCCAAGGCACATGGTCCCGCAAAGAGGCCAACTTGCAGATCAATGTCCTGGAAATGAGAGTAGTACTCTTAACATTGCAGGCCTGTCAAGACTCTGTCTCTTTCAGGACAATTGCAATTCAGACAGACGATATGTCTGTAGTTTAGTACATCAACAAACAAGGAGGAACAATATCTTACTCCTTGCAAAGATAAGCTCTTAGAGTTTGGAAATGGACGATCTCTTCCAGTCAGTTTCTGATTTCTGAAAGCAATGCACATCCCAGGGAAATCCAATATGATAGCAGACAAGTTGAGCAGATCCAATCTACTACCTTATGAGTGATCGCTCAACAAGAAAGCGATGAAAAAGATTTTCTTCAATGGGACCAGCCATGCTGTAACCTATTTGCGTCCACCCTACACAACAAGTGCAGCAGGTTCTTTGCCTTAATCTTCTCACTGGAGGAGTCACAGGAGATGCTACAAGATTGTCTCCTCTATGCTTATCCCCCAATTCTCTTAATCCCCAAATTTCTGCAAAAATCATCCCGGTTGAAGAGCAAAGCCATCCCCATTGCCCCTCACTGCCCTCAACAAATTTGATTCCCCTTCTTCTGGGCTCCTCTAGTCTACCCTCCCTGGAGTCTAGATCCAATTCCAGACCTTCTGTCTCACCTGAGAGGCATGATTCACCCTGATATTTGAAAGCTAAAATTGACTGCATGGTTTCTCCACTTCCATTGATAGCCAGACAACATATGCTCTCTTCCCCTTTTTGGCATATTCTTGTGTCTTCCCACAAAGCCTCTGCAAGGAAACTTTACAGAAATAAATGGAAGAGATTTTTTTTTTGGGGCACAATAGAAACATAATGACCTCTTACAGCACCAGTACATATTGTCCTTGAAGTTTTAGCAACAGTTTTCGATGAATTATCCAGCTCAACTATTAGGGTACAACTAGCTTCCATTTCTAATTTTTATGTTGAGATTAAAAAGTCCTCCTTGGCTTCATCTAAACATTGTAAAGCCTTTTTGAGGGGTAGCTTTCTTTTGAGACCAACTTATAAGGATCCAACTCTGCCATGGGAGTTAAATTTGGTATTACGGGCCTTATTTTATCCCCTTTCAAACCAGCAGCTAAGTGCAAGCTAAAATTTTTGACCTGGTAAACTATATTTTTGGTAGCAATCACCTCTGCTAGAAGACTGTCAGAACTCCAAGCACTGTCCTCTAAACCTCCTTACTTAGTACTTCATAATGACAGGGTAGCTTTACAAACCAATCTTTCCTTCCTTCCTAAGGTGATGTCAGAATCAAAATCAACCAGTCAATTAATTTGTCAGTTTTCTTTCCAAATTTTACAAACAAAGATGAGTATATGTTATACTTACTGGACGTTCATAGGCAATTGCATTTTTACTTACATAGAACAAAACATTTTAGGAAAACAGATCAATTATTTGTCTCATTTGTGGATTCTAAATTAGGCAAGCCAGTCACAAAGGTAACATTAGCCAGATGGCTGACTGATTGCATATCCTTTGTCTATAGCAAATTGGGCCTTTTCTTACTAAACCTTTGAAAGCCCACTCAACCAGGTTCATGACAACATCATTAGTATTCTTATCCAGGGCTTCCATGGATGTTATATGTGTGGCTGCTACTTGGGTTAGTCTTCATGTCTTTATTGTTCTTTACAGACTGGATCTGTTCTCGAGGGGAAGAGCAGCCTTTGGCTAAACTATGCTGAGGAATATCCTTCCATAGATTCTTCCTGAGATTTCAGGTAGCTGAGGACTCTGTCCCAATTTTTGAGGAATGAATGAAAATCGACATCAGATAAAAAAGTTATGTACTCACCATAACATTCCATGTGTGTTGTCCATTTTCATTCTCCCTCATCTCTCCTCCCACCACCCCCCTGCATTTGAACTAATGACTTCTGGAAGAATGAGACCTTGTAAAGAGACCATTGTTCCTTGTGTTGAGCTCCAGATATAGATTTCTAATATCAAGATACTAATATTTCCTTTTATACTATAAGCCAGCAAACAAGATCTGAGGTATGTTAGGGGACAGAGCATTACTGAGAGTCTATTAATGGCCACAAACTGAAAATAACGATCGAGTTGGTTCTGAGTATCGGATCCGAACAAATTGCTGAGTAAGAATGAAAATGGACAACACAGATAGAACGTTATGGTGAGTACATATCTTTTTTATCTATGTTAAAGTGAACGGTACAGCTTGTGTTCCTATTTATACTGATTGTTGTATGTTCATTTCTTATCTGTATTCCCCTCCCAGATGTGAAAATACAGATTGTGTGCTGTCAGAAAACATTAACTTTTAGCCTTAAGCAAAAGTGCACTGGCTATCTTTAAATAAAACTAAATTGCACACTGCTCTATTAAATGCATTAAGTATTAAGGCTGCTAGGGAGGCTGCTATCTTTTATTTATGTCCCATAAATTGTGTGACAAAAGGAGATACTGCCAGCACAGCTAGCTGGAATTTTGTAAATAATGATATGTCACTGGTGAATATCAAAATGATTTATGCAAAATGCTTGTGTTACAAATATGTTAGAACTGTATGTCATGTGGGCCTGTGGTGCGTGTGTTTATATATCATTAAGGCTAAGTAATGGTGAAGTATGTGTGCCTTTGCTCCATGTGTTTGTATATCATCAGGGTTAAGTAATGGTGAAGTAAGTGTGTCTGTCCTCCATGTGTTTGTATGTCATTACGGCTAAGTAATCATGAAGTATGTGTACCTGTGCTCCTTGTGTTTGTAAATCATTACCACTAAGTAATGGTGAAGTATGTGTGCCTGTGCTCCATGTGTTCGTAAATCATTACCACTAAGTAATGGTGAAGTATGTGTGCCTGTGCTCCATGTGGTTGTATATCATTAAGGCTAAGTAATGGTGATGTATGTGTGCCTGTGCTCTGTGTGTTTGTATATCATTACGGCTAGGTAATGGTAAAGTATGTGTGCCTGTGCTCCATGTGTTTGTAAATCATTACCACTAAGTTATGGTGAAGTATGTGTGCCTGCGCTCCATGTGTCTCTATATCATTAGGGCTAAGTAACGATGAAGTATGTGTGCCTGTGCTCCATGTGTTTGTATATCATTAGGGCTAAGTAATGGTGAATTGTGGGTGCCTGTGCTAAGTAATGATGAGGTATGTGTACCTGTGCTCCGTGTGTTTGTATATCATCAGGGCTAAGTAATGGTGAAGTATGTGGGCCTGTGGTCCGAGTGTTTATATATCATTAAGGCTAAGTAATGGTGAAGTTTGTGTGCCTTTGCTCCATGTGTTTGTATATCATCAGGGTTAAGTAATGGTGAAGTAAGTGTGCCTGTCCTGCATGTGTTTGTATATCATTATGGCTATGTAATCGTGAAGTATGTGTGCCTTTGCTCCATGTGTTTATATATCATTTATAAGGAAGGGTGGCCTAATGGTTAAGGTATTTGCCTTACAAACACAAGGTGCAGCATTTGAGTCTCACAAGGGATAATTGGCTAGGCTTAAAATTGCTTGCAAGGGCAGTTAGCTTAGTATTAACCTATGTATCATTAGGTCTAAGTAATGATTAAGTATATGTGCCTGTGCTCAATGTGTTTGTATATCATTAGGGCTAAGTAATTGTGAAGTATGTGTACCTGTGCTCCATGTGTCTGTATATAGTTAGGGCTAAGTAATTATGAAGTATGTGTGCCTGTGCTCCATGTGTTTGTTTATCATTAGGGCTAAGTAATGCTGAAAAAATGCTTGCCTGTGCTCCATGTGTCTGTATAGCATTAGTTCTAAGTAATGCTGAAGTATGTGTGCCTGTGCTCCTTGTGTTTGTATATCATTAGGGCAAAGTACTGATGAGGTATGTGTGCCTGTGCTCCGTGCCTGTGTGTGTGTGTGTGTGTGTGTGTGTGTGTATCATTAGGGATAACTAATGATGAAATACGTGTACATGTGCTCTGTGTGTTTGTATATCATTAGGACTATGTATTGATGAGGTATGTGTACCTGTGCTCCGTGTGTTTGTATATCATCAGGGTTAACCAATGGTGAAGTATATGGGCCTTTGCTCTGTGTGTTTATATATCATTAAGGCAAAGTAATGGTGAAGTATGTGTACCTTTGCTCCATGTGTTTGTATATCATCAGGGTTACGTTATGGTGAAGTAAGTGTGTCTGTGCTCCATATGTCTGTATATGATTAGGGCTAAATAGTGGTAAAATATGTGTACCTGTGCTACATTTATTTGTATATCATTATGGTTAAGTAGTGGTGAAGTATGTGTGCCTGTGCTCGATGTGTTCTTATATCATTAGGGCTAAGTGATGATGAGGTATGTGTACCTTTTCTCCGTGTGTTTGTATATCATCAGGGCTAAGTAATGGTGAACAATGTGGGCCTGTGGTCCATGTATTTATATATCATTAGGGCTAAGTAATGTTGAAGTATGTGTGCCTTTGCTCCAAGTATTTGTATATCATCAGGGTTTAGTAATGGTGAAATTAAGTGTGTCTGTGCTCCATGTGTTTGTATATCATTAGGGCTAAGTAATGGAGAAGTATGTTTGCCTGTGCTCCATGCATTTGCATATCGTTAAGGCTAAGTTGTGCTGAAGTATGTGTACCTGTGCTCCATGTGTTTGTATATAATTAGGGTTAAGTAATGATAAAGTATGTGTGCCTGTGATCTCTGTGTCTGTATATCATTAACGCTAAGTATTAGTATAGTATGTGTGCCTATGCTCCATATGTTTATATATCATTAGGGCTAAGTAATGATGAGGTATTTGTACCTGTGCTCCTCTGTCTGTATATCATCATGGCTAAGTAATGATGAAGTATGTGTGCCTGCACTCCATGTGTCTCTATATCATTAGGGTAAGTAATGAAGAAGTATGTGTGCCTGTGCTCCATGTATTTGTATATCATCAGGGCTAAGTACTGGTGAAGTATGTCTGCCTGTGCTCCATGTGCTTGTATATAATTAGAGCTAAGTAATGGTGAAGTATGTGTGCCTGTGCTCTGTGTGTTTGTATATCACTAGGGCTAAGTACTGTTGAGGTATGTGTGCCTGTTCTCCATGTGTTTGTATATCATTAGGGAGATCTAATGGTGAAGTGAGTGTGCGTGTGCTCCATGTGTTTGTATATCTTTAGGACTATGTAATGGTGAAGTATGTGTGCCTGTGCTCAATGTGTTTGTATATCGTTAGGGCTAAGTAATTGTGAAGTATGTGTGCCTGTGCTCCATGTGCCTGCATATCGTTAGGGCTAAGTAATGCTGAAGTATGTGTGCCTGTGCCCCATGTGTTTGTTTATCATTAGGGCTAAGTAATGCTGAAATATGTGTGCCTGTGCTCTGTGTGTGTATATCATTAGGGCTAACTAATGATGAAATACGTGTGCTCCATGTTTTTCTATATTATTAGGCGTATGTAATAGTGAAGTATGTGTGCCTGTACTCCATGTGTTTCTATGTCATTAGGGCTAAGTAATGATAAATTATGTGTGGCTGTGCTCCTTGTGTTTGTATATTATTATGGCTAAGTAATGGTGAAGTATGTGTGCCTGTGCCCCATCTGCTTCTATGTCATTAATGCTAAGTAATGGTGAAGGATGTGTGCCTATGCTCCATTTATTTGTATATCACTAGGGCTAAGTAATGATGAAGTAGGTGTGCCTGCGCTCCATGCTTGTGTATATCATTAGGGCAAACTACTGATGAAATACGTGAGCGTGTGCTCTATATGTTTGCATATCATTAGGACTATGTAATGGTGAAGTATGTGGGCCTGTACTCCATGTGTTTGTATATTATTATGGCTAAGTAATGTTGAAGTATTTGTGCTTGTTCTCCATTTATTTGTATATCATTAGGGCTAAGTAGTGGTGAAATATGTGTGCCTGTGCTCCATGAGTTTGTATATCATTAGGACTAAGTAATGATGAGGTATGTGTACTGTGCTCCCTGTGTTTATATATCATCAGGGAAGTAAATACTGTGGAAGAAATAGCCAGGAAATTGTTATGGCTAGGCTTGTATAGGTCCTAGGGCCGATAGCCTAGTGCCAACCTCTGAACCTATGAACCTATATGTATAGCAAACTGCTTGTACAGACGTGTGTTGAACAGGTATTTGTAGAGTTCTGTGTTTGAAATGTGACCACAGTGTGCCCTACTGGAAGAGAACAGAAATGTACCTGCACTATTGTAATTGTTTAAATGTATATGCTTAATGGAGGAAAGTGGAGGGTTAATCTCAGTCCAGCAAACTTTAGACAAATATCTGAAATTAAATTAGTTTATAGGCTAGGCCATAAAAGATGGTATCTTTCAGTTCTCAGTGCAGCAAGAGACACAAAGACTGTACTAGGAAGCTTTCTGTATTGTCTTTAGGGTGAACTAATTGCTAGTCTTGAAATGTGGAGGAATGCAATTGTTTTATGATTTCCAGCATCTGCCAAAAATCTGAGCAAAATCCCTTGTCTATGAATTTTTACAGGTAGATGCTAAATACTGCCAGCTTTCAACAATGGGGGTTTCACCTGGGGCTAGAAGTCACATGACAAGAAGTGATATCATTCTTCAAGCTATCCCAGCAGTAATATTTTAGATATTAATTTGAGAAGTCTTGTAGTGAGACAGAGCATTATGTATTCTGTCTTGGACCTGACAACAGGAACCATTCACCACATCTGCCTTGCTGTGTAGTAAGTAAGTTACTAAGGAATAGCATAATTTTCTTAGATATAGTCAGGAATATAGCGAAGATTAGTTTAGATATTTTTCTTTGTTTGAGACTGTCTTGCAAGGCTGTTTTAAATATTTCCTGTGGTTTTAAACTCTGGTGTCACTGTGAATATGTAGTTAGTATTGTCTTATTTTATTAATTATTATTAACTATATGTAAATCTTTCATCGTGGCTGATCTTTGTAGAGTTATTTAAGTTTTGAGAGTACTTGCATATTTGGTGACACTGTGTGGGACACTCCTAATAGCTTTGCTCTTGGTCAAACTATTTGTATTAATATTAATATCAGTCAGTATATTGGATACCCTTAAAAGAGCCTTAAGATAGCTGGCAGGAGTGACTGGTGGCAGTGAAAACTACCTTATAGTCTGGGCAGAAGGGGGCATAGCTCGTAAACCTGTATCAGCCTTTCTCAGGTGTGTGTGTGTGTGTGTGTGTGTGTGTGTGTGTGTGTGTGTGTGTGTGTGTGTGTGTGTGTGTGTGTGTGTGTGTGTGTGTGCGTGTCTGTGTGCAAATCAAACTTCAAAGAGTGTGTGTGTCATCTACTTGGGCAGGGACACGAATCACTGGTTGGACAGAGAGGGTGCTGGAATCTTGGCTTGGCCACTCAGTTGAGATCTTAACTCTATAGCTGTTTTACTTGGGATCTGGAGAAAGAGGGAGAAAACAGACCCAGACTGACTTGTGGTCTCAGTGTGCTCTTAAGGGAAATTGTATTTGATGCAGAGGGCTACATCTGGAAATACTGTGTGTGTATCTGTTATCCTCCTAGTGAACATCCCCCACTGTTGCCAGTGGTGAGGATTGAGGCTCCTTGATTACTGGTCAATTAGTGGGTCATCACAATTTGAAACTTTATTTTTACTGAACTGCTTGCCACTGTAACTTTAAATGTTGTGTTTCCTTCAGCAAAGAATGCTCAGTACTTTCAAGAGTAATTGCTTGCACCTGTTGACAGCTTATCTCCATGGAAATGTGCACAGCAATCAATTTTTATAAATTTCACTCAGAACAGAATGTACAACTATGTTCAGCTGCAGATTTTTTGATTTCCACTGAACATTTGCAAATTGATAAAAAAGGTCATATCTTTGCAGATGTGAGAAACTTAGCATTTTCATGGCTTTCATTTTGTGTTATTTTTAAAGCCTACTAGCTTGCAAAAATAACTTGTTTATAGGGCAAGCCAAAGGCATTCTACATATAATATAATCAGTCCACTTTTACATCCCACCGCATCCCAACAGTTCAAGGTTACATAATATTACATTTAAACTTGCTTCTGTCCAGCCTTTCTTCTCATGTTATTTTATAAGTCCTACATTTCTTAGAACTAAAAAAGTACTTGCTTTTTTAATATCAATAATATATACAACAGTCACTGAAAAGACCCCCCACAGTTAAAATACCTGTTATTACACATAACATAAAACTGCTAATATATATATATATATATATATATATATATATATATATATATATATATATATATATATATATATATATATATATATATATATATATATATATATATATTTATAACATGATGATCTTATGTTGTCAATTTTCATTCTGTCCTCAACTTATGGGTTTGGATTCAATCCCTCAGATCCAACTCAGCTATTGCAAAAACTTGTGGCAACCAAAAACTCTTGAGGTACTTCCTTATCCTTAATCCACCATTCCCAATTATCTCAGATCTTGTTTGGTGCTTGAAAGAGAAAGATGTGGTGCCAGCTTCTCTCAAGCAGATAAGCGTTATTTTTCTCAAGTTATATTTTTCCTTTTTCTTTTTTTCATACAGTTATACTCCTCCGTATACTATCATTAGTATCAACAAAAATAATGGAAAACAAACCCATATAAATTGCCATAAATAAAATAAAACTGGGTTGATAAAAATCAAAACTAGTTTATTTCAAAAGAATCAGCATCCTGTAAACACTTTCATAGCTTCACAAGACTTCAAGAGAATGGATGTTGATTTTTTTTAAAATAAACTAGTTTTGATTTTATCAAACCAGTTTTATTGTAATATCATTAGTATACTTTCCTCTATTATCTTATGCATTTCTGTAGTTTGGTAATGCCATTGTTGATATTCCTTCCTTTCCACTATCCCTTTCAAACAAAAAAAAACTTCTTTCTGTTGTCTAAAATTGTTTTTTTTTTATCGATAAACTGTGTGTTACCTAAATTTTCTTTATTATGGTGGATAAGGATAAAGGCCCAACTGTTTTAAAACCTTTGAAAAATGTGGACACAAAATTCCTTTTTCTAATGCCCATACACTTTGTGTGTATTGTTTGGGTCCACTCAACCTGCAGGAAAACTGTGTGATATGTGATGCTTTCAACCCAAGAGCTAAAACAAGCTGATTCTCAAAGGGTTACTTCCTTCTTCCTTTAGTGAGGCATTATCTGGAGCATCCCCCTCCTCAAGTACATATTCAGAAAAATCTAAGAAAAGACATTCTTTGGATCCATCAACACCCTCAGATCCTAAACAAAAAAAGATTAACTCCTTTGATCCGAATTCATCCTTGGATCCAAAATTAAAGAAGAGGGATTCCTCAGATCCAACTACATTATCGGATCTAAAACCTAAAATGACCAAATTACATTGGATTAGAGTGCCTCAGATCTGAATCTGAAAGCATCAGATTCAACACCTGACATTCCTCGTCTTCCAAGAACCAGCTATCTCCTTCAGTGGACCCAATCCCCTCTAGGGTCCCTTCCACATTTTTAGAGAGACAGAAGTCCCTGTCAATAGTTTCCACTCGCTTTTCCAGGAGCTTTACCAAAGAAGACGTGGAGAGGTTAGTCAGAAAGATTCTCTTGGCGCAGATCATGTTAAGTGCTCTTTTGGCTCCTACCCCTCTGATCTGGATCTTCCGAGCCAGTCAGTATCACAAATGAGAACTGCTTTATCCTTGGATGTGAAGCTCTCTCTGAACTGTTTGGTTTCTTTGGATCCAGAGGGCTCTCAGAGCCGAGGCTGGCCTGTCATCTCTGGGGTGTCTCAGTTGACTCCAAAGTTTTTGGAGGCATCTCTAACCTCGGGGCCTCAGCATGGGTTAGTTTGGCTCTGATTTCAGCCTTGGGGAAGTTCTCCTTGGAGTGGGGAATGACTACTGGCTGAATATTTGTCCTTATGGATCTGGGTCTTCTTCTTGTCTGGGGGGGGGTTTGCCTTTGAGGTTATGGAGAGAGCTTTGTCAGCTTTCACAACAAAGACAGTTCCCTAACCCTCAGATCCTCAGTCTGCAGGCTTGTCATCTCTTCACTTGGAGTCTCATCTATCCTCTCCACAGTGACAGCTGGTACAAAACCCCTGGCTTCCCACCAGTGTTCCCACCTCTTCTGATTCCTTCCCAGAATATCCCACTGAGGAGGTCCCTAAGAAGAGAGCATGCAAGAGGAAGCACTTAGACTCCCCTGAGGAAACAGTCACAGAAGATACAGTCTTTGATGAAGGTGAAGGGTCCCTGCAGTCACCCCCTGAAGATGTTCAGTTTGGAGACATCCTTGAAGTCCTGAAACAGAGAGGTGGATGGAAGCCCAGCAACCCTTCATCCGAGGAGTCTGTATTCTTGGAGGTGTTCAGTACCAGCCTGTCTACCTCCTGGGTGACTCCGCCCACAGATTACCTTATAGATTTAGTGTCTCTGTGGGCATGGAACACCATTGAGCCAATCCCTCGGGGCCCAGACAAAATTTTGACAGCAGCAGCAGATAGACAATTTTGGACTAAAGGTGTGCTTGTTGATTCCATGGCCATGGCAGTGGCCACTAAGAAGGAACTATCCAAAGAAAGTTCCACTGTCCATCCACTGAACAAGGAGTCTCAAACGATGGACAGATTTGGAAAGCATGTCTATGCTTCAGCGACCTTCACATTGAGGTCTCTATATTAGTTGGTGCTTTTCACCAGGTTACAGAGAAAGCTGATTAAGAAATTCTCTGTTACTCTTTCAGGAGCCATTTTTGATGAGGTACAGGCATCTGTCACTTCTCAGTTGGCTACCCTGCAGTCAATTTCCAATTCCTCCATGAGGTTAGTTTCGCATGCAGCCAAAGGAACCTCAAGGGCAGTGGGTTCCAGCGTTTTCATAAGAAGGCATACCTGGATGTGCTTATGTGCTATTCCCATGGCAGAAGTACTAAAATTTTTAACTTCTCTTTTCAATCAAGGCTCTTCAGTCTCTACCATCAAGGTCCAATTGGCAGCGATTTCCAATTTTCACGAATCCATAAACCCACCTTTAATGAGCAACAGATTGTGTAAGACCTTCTTGAAAGGTGCTGCTCTATTAAGACCTCCAATTTCTCATCCTGCACCTCCATGGGATCTCGATATAGTGTTACGCGCCTTGACTTCCTTCCCCTTTGAACCGGCGGCTACATGTGATCTAATGTTTCTATCATGGAAGACAGCTTTTCTGGTGGCAATTACTTCTGCCAGAAGAGTTTCAGAGCTTCAAGCTTTGTCAGTAAAACCCCCGTACTTGGTTTTTCACAAAGACAGAGTATCCCTCAGGCCAAATCCTTCCTTTGTCCCTAAAGTTTGTTCCAGTTTCTGCTTACAACAATCGTTAGAACTTCCAGTCTTTTTCCAAAATATTCTAACAAAGCGGAATTCATATTCCACACACTAGATGTCCACAGGCAGTTGCGTTTTTATTTAGACAGGACCAAACAAACAAGGAAAACAGATCAGTTGTTTGTATCCTTTGCAGACAATAAATTGGGCAAAGCTGTCACAAAGGTCACTACTGCCAAATGGATCAGGGACTGTATTACTCAAGCTTATTCCTATTCTAACAAAGAGCTTACCACCTCTGTCAAAGCTCATTCTACAAGGGCTATGGCTACTTCGATAGCATTTCATTCTAAGCTTGCCATTAGTGACATTTGTGCTGCAGCTACATGGTCTTCCCCGCACATTTTTATTTCCCACTACAAATTGGATGTGGCATCTAGAGGACGAGCTTCATTTGGTTCCACAGTGCTCAGGAGTGTTTTCCAATGAGCCACCCAGGATTTAGGTGCTAGGGACGCTGTCCCATCAGTACAGAATGTAGGCGAGATAGGATCACATAACATCTTTTAGTTATGTACTTACCATAACTTTAGATGTTTGGGATCCATCTCGCCTACATTCCTAATAACCCACCCTCCTTCCCCCTTCCTTGGAGATCAGAGGATATCAGAAGGTCCGAATCCTGTTGTTTCATCTTGAAACATCTAACAATGTTATATAAACAAGTTGTGCATGTGTGCATGAATGCGGACAAACAAGATCTGGGGGATTAGTGGTGGTACATCCTGGGATAAAGATAGCTCAGCCAATAAGAGGCCTCACTCTATAGCATAAGTGTGCCGAGTCGGAGCCGAGGGATCGGCTCCGAGCCCATCAGTACAGAATGTAGGCGAGATGGATCCCAAACATCTAAAGTTATGGTAAGTACATAACTAAAAGTTTTGCCACATACACCATATTATCTCCATCCTTACCTCTGGAGATATACACCCAAACCCTGGCCCTTCTACCACTCCCATCTCTCCCTCCTCATCACCTCTACCCCGCTCAGTTGGAAGGCCCCTCTACTTCACCACACTCAATACCCAAAGCATATGTAATACAATCCCACAACTTCATGCCTGGCTCCATCACAACAAACCTGATTTTCTTTTCATCACTGAAACCTGGCTAAGCCACACATTAAGGACTCAGAACTTACTCCACCCAACTATAGTATTATCAGATATGACAGAACTACTAAGAAAGGGGGAGGTGTAAGTCTCCTCTTCCCCTCAACCCTCTCAGTCACCCCTTGCTCTAAACCTGTCCCCAAATTTGGAAAAGCTGAATTACTTTTAGTCCTTCTTCAAGTAAACAAACAAAAATCCATCTGTATAGCCACTCTATACATCCCTCCCGGGGATAATGTCTCTGTCCTAGAAGACATTCTCTCCTGTCACTCATCTAATATCACAAATTAAACTATAATCCTCAGGGATGATAACATTAATTGGGATAATATGCAATCACCAACCAACTCCCTCAATATAAATCTTTATAACTTTATGCAACTTAACTCCCCAACCAGACCCTCTAAAGACCTCATCTCTGGTAGCACCTTAGACTGGATACTAGTTTCCCATCCACACTACTTCTCCAAGAGTAGCACTCTTCCAGATCCACTTGGAGACCATCTTCCCACTTTTGCCCTTCACCTTCCCTCCTTCCTACAACTATCCCACTCCTACATCACCACTTGTCACATAAAAAAACTTTAACCACAATGCTTTCTCAGACACTCTAAAAAGAGCTAACTGGAACCCATTAAAAACTTTACTCCTGGATAACGCTGTTACATACTTCAACACAACCTTCTTAAGCTTGCTAGACTCCTTTTCTCCCATAAGAACTAAACGCATAAAAAGCAAATCCATCCCTTCACTAACAAGGAACACTCTAACTACCATGCAAAACCTCGATAGATCCTGGAAACGCTATCATAAAACTAAAACTTCCATTTCCCTTAATGAATACAAAACACTTCGCAACAAAGCAAAAAAACTCATTAACGCTGACTGTAAAGCCTATTTGTCCACTCTCCAAACCGAACACAACAACAACCCCAAGAAATTCTGGGATGGCATCTCTTCCCTTCTAAGCCCAGGTAAAAAAGAAAACTTTTGCCCTGACCCAAATGCCTCAGACTCAGATCTAGCAACCCATTTTAACTCGTTCTTTATTGACTCCATCTCTAAATTAACATCATCCTTTACCAAGAAACTACCATCCCTCCAACAACCTCCTCAGAACCCCTTCTCTCATAACTCCAATACCCTCCAATCTGCTC